>NC_052341.1:7730707-7798207 GCF_016432855.1 Salvelinus namaycush | reverse complement strand
AGGAGGAAGAAGAAGGAGGGAGGTTTCTTCTGCTCCGAACAGGGCAACTTGTGAGGTCTGGAGGAGGAAGGAGGGGGGGGGGGGGGGGGGGTGGAGGGATGGATGGTACAGAGACATAGACACAAATAGTTGGATGGATGAGTTGAACATCTGAAAGGTCCAAACCGATCAACCTGGCACGTGCTTAACTCTCGGAGCGAGACGCTAGATCTCACTGAACTGGAGAAGTGGTGTAAAGGGTTGAGAGTTCCTCTTCCTTGTTTGGAATCCTAACCTCCATCTCCTCCACTTTTTCCTCTCTCTGTTTTTCCAGTCCCCGTGTCTCTGAGGATGATTACTCTGTTTTTCTCTGTGTGGAGGAGGGAGGGTGGGAGGGACGGAGAAAGAGAGAGACATTAAAGGATGGATGGGACAGACATAGATACACATGGATGGATGGGACAGACATAGATACACATGGATGGATGGGACAGACATAGATACACATGGATGGATGGGACAGACATAGATACACATGGATGGATGGATGGATGGAAACGTGCTGAAGTTGAACATCTGAAAGGTCCAAACCATTCAACCTTGGAAATCTAACCTCCTTCTTCTCCTTTACTTTTTCCTCTCTCTCTGTTTTCCCAGACCCCCCCCCCCCCCCCCCCCCCCCCCATCCTCTGTCTCTGAGGAGGATTACTCTGTGGGAGTGAGGGAAGGAGGGGAGGGAAGGAGGGAAGGAGGGAGGTGTTTTCACAGTTTCAAGTTTAGAGAGTTCTGCCAACAGTTAACTGTAGATCCTGCCAACCAACTGTAGCAGTGAGATGTCTCATCAGAATTCTGATATCAGGGTGTGTACAAAATGGCATCCTATTCCCTAATAGTGTATTCCCTATTCCTTACAGTGTAGGGAATAGGACGCCATTTTGGACGCAAGCCTTTGTGTTCACGCTTTACATTCATAGAATGGGCTGAGATGTTTACTTTACGCCACTGGTTTAATTACTGCTGTGTCAGTAATACATTGTGATGAATTGATTTGTGTATGTGCACCTCTAACTGGTATAAATTCATGGTTGAAGGTTTCACATAATGACATCACCCTGCGACAAGACAGCTGTAAGTTTGTCATCTTTATGGTTGATATTACATTTATGTTTGGTATTATGTTTATGTTTGGTGCGCTCTTAGATATGCAGAGGTTTACGGACTGATAAATAAGTTCATATCACAAATCACATGCCTGACCTGGGTCAAACACTTTCAAATATGCGAGCTGCGGTTGATTTACTTTAGCCCGGCTCAATTGAACCAATGGAATGATCCCAGAAGTGTAAACGCCAAGCTAAACCAAGTCATCCTCAAATACTTTCTAATATTTATAGGTATTTGACATAATGTATTTGACATAATGTATTTGTCGCAGGTCGGATCACTAGGTATTGTGTCTTACATTGCCACGTTTTGAATGATTGTACGTCTTAAATTGAATGTATATAACTATATATCTATATATTGTGTACAGATTGTGTACAGTATAGTTTATTGGGAAATGTTTATTTGTACTTATTTTCTATTTCCTGTTTAAATTATTCAACTAGAGAGATATAAGTGAATTTGATATAGTAATCCGTCCGTTTCCTTGCAGCCTCTTCATTACCGTTCTGTATCGATCTCCTTCTGTTGGGTATATTTAGGGTGCATCCAAAATGGCACCCTATACAGTAGTGCCCTACTTTTTAAAAGTAGTGCACTAAGTAGTGAATAGGGTTTAATTTGGAGCACCACCTTACGTTCCCCTGTTGGGAAACATTGTTAGCAGCTAGCTGTCAGTCAAAAGTGTTGGCATGGCCTCTGCTTTTCTTTCAGTGCCTTTATTTCAACCTTCAAAATGTCTCTGTAATGGGTTCACTTCAGCCTGTCCAGCCAGTCAGTGACACAGTGCCAGTGCCAAAAGGAGATGTGGCTATTATCTCTGTGTGTAGTCTTGGAATTTTTCCTATTTTGTTGCATTACAACCTGTAATTTAAATTGATTTTTATTTGGATTTCATGTAATGGACATACAGAAAATAGTCCAAATTGGTGAAGTGAAATGAAAAAAATGACTTGTTTAAAACAATTCTTAAAAATAAAAAACAGAAAAGTGGTGCGTGCATATGTATTCACCCCTTTGCTATGAAGCCCCTAAAATAAGATCTGGTGCAACCAATTACCATCAGAATGAAGCCCAAGGAACCATGAAGCCCAAGGAGCTCTCCAAACAGGTCAGGGACAAAGTTGTGGAGAAGTACAGATCAGGGTTGGGCTATAAAAAAATATCAGAAACTTTGAACATCCCACGGAGCACCATTAAATCCATTATTAAAAAATGGAAAGAATATGGCACCACAGCAAACCTGCCAAGAGAGGGCTGCCCACCAAAACTCACAGACCAGGCAAGGAGGGCATTAACCAGAGCGGCAACAAAGAGACCAAAGATAACCCTGAAGGAGATGCAAAGCTCCACAGCGGAGATTGGAGTATCTGTCCATAGGATCACTTTAAGCCATACACTCCACCGAGCTGTGCTTTACAGAAGAGTGGCCATAAAAAAGCCATTGCTTAAAGAAAAAAATAAGCGAACACATTTGGTGTTTGCCAAAAAGCATGTGTGAGACTCCCCAAACATATGGAGGAAGGTACTCTGCTCAGATAAGACTAAAATATACATTTTTGGCCATCGAGAAATACGCTATGTCTGGTGCAAAACCAACACCTCTCATCACCTCGAGAACACCATCCCCACAGTGAAGCATGGTGGTGGCAGCATCATACTGTGGGGATGTTTTTCATCGGCAGGGACTGGGAAACTGGTCAGAATTGAAGGAATGATGGATGGCGCTAAATACAGGGAGATTCTTGAGGGAAACCTGTTTCAGTCTTCCAGAGATTTGAGACTGGGACGGAGGTTCACCTTCCAGCAGGACAATGACCCTAAGCATACTGCTAAAGCAACACTTGAGTGGTTTATGGGGAAACATTTAAATGTCTTGGAATGGCCTAGTCAAAGCCCAGACCTTGGAATGGCCTGTGTGTGTGTGTGTGTGTGTGTGTGTGTGTGTGTGTGTGTGTGTGTGTGTGTGTGTGTGTGTGTGTGGCATCCCTCACGTTAAAGGGGGACATAGTTTCTGAGCCGTTACATAAATCCTTGAACTACAAATCAAACAGTCTCAGCCCCTTTGAAGAAAGAAGAACTAGGACACCAGATTTACACCAGACCCACGGACACACTGTAATTCACTACATTATTGTTCACCTGCTGTAAATACAATTCATACACTCTGAATTAAATGCAAGATTTTAATGTGAAACTACACTCGTGTAAATAATAATAATTTCTGTCAATAAAATTGAAAAGAAAATGTCAGTCAGTCAGAATATGTCAGGAGGCGTAGAAAGGTAACCAATCCACTTACATAAGGATGTCTCTGTACATAGGGCTGAAAATAACTCCAGCTGCAGAAAGAGAGGGGGATATAAATGTAGTAATCTCCCTCGCAGAGGAGGCTGGTGGGAGGAGCTATAGGAGGACAAGCTCATTGTAATGGCTGGAATGGAATCAATGGAACGGTATCAAACACATCAAACAAATGGAAACCAAATGTTTGACTCCTCCCACCAGCCTCCTCTGCTACCTCGGTGGTAGGCTCCCACACAGTGTTGCACCAAATACATTTTGATCTCTCTCTCTCTCTCTCTCTCTCTCTCTCTCTCTCTCTCTCTCTCTCTCTCTTTGTAATCACTCTCAATGCAAATAGTCTGGGTAGCCATTTGAATAGCTGTTCAGGAGTCTTATGGCTTGGAGGTAGAAGATGTTATTAAGAAGCCTCTCGGACCTAGACTTGGCGCTCTGGTACCCTTGCAGTGTGGTAGCAGAGAGAGTCTATGACTAGGGTGGCTGGTGTCTTTGACAATTTTTAGGGCCTTCCTCTGACAGATGGAGTATGCCTACAGCTCCGTCTAATGGTTGCGTCAGGGACAACAGTTGTTGACAACTAGCATTGTAGCTAAACCTAACCCTAACCCTAAACCTAAACCTAAACCTAACCCTAACCCTAAACCTAACCCTAACCCTAAACCTAACCCTAACCCTAAACCTAACCCTAACCCTAACCCTAAACCTAAACCTAACCCTAACCCTAAACCTAACCCTAACCCTAACCCTAAACCTAACCCTAAACCTAAACCTAACCCTAAACCTAACCCTAAACCTAAACCTAAACCTAACCCTAAACCTAACCCTAACCCTAAACCTAAACCTAACCCTAACCCTAACCCTAACCCTAAACCTAACCCTAACCCTAACCCTAACCCTAAACCTAAACCTAACCCTAACCCTAACCCTAACCCTAAACCTAACCCTAAACCTAAACCTAACCCTAACCCTAAACCTAAACCTAAACCTAACCCTAACCCTAACCCTAACCCTAAACCTAACCCTAAACCTAACCCTAACCCTAAACCTAAACCTAACCCTAACCAAAGATTGTGGATAATAAGATAGTTTACTCAGGCTGTTTACCATTGAAAGTAGGGATTTCCTGTCCCTGCGTGATCATGCTTTTCCCGCATGAGTTCACGGTTCCTTCTTAATATCTGGCATTCTCACGCGAGAGAGGGAACTGCTGGCTCTGATCTACTTATTGTCCCTTCCTGCTTGCCCCACCCGTCCCGCCCTGATTAGAAAAAATTGGCGGGTGAAATGTCTCGCCCTGGGGCATCCCGGGCGAGACATTTCCATCACCGATTTCCATCACATTTCCATCACCGATCTACACACAATACCCCATAATGACAAAGTGAAAACATGATTTTAGAAATGTACTGAAAATGAAATGCAGAAATATCTCATTTACTTAAGTATTCAAACCCCTGAGTCATTACATGCTAGAATCACCTTTTCATCCTAAAAAAACACCCTAGTCCTTGCCGTTGACAAGCATACCCATAACATGATGCAGCCACCACCATGCTTGAAAATATGAAGAGTGGTACTCAGTGATGTGTTGTGTTGGATTTGCTCCAAACATAACACTTTGTATTCAGAACATGAAGTTCATTTCTTTGGCACATTTTTTGCAGTTTTACTTAGTGCATTATTTCAAACAGTAAGTAACAAGAACATTTCCCAGGGCATAGACATGTCTTATTTGGCCAGAAAGCTTAAATTCGTGTTAATCTAATCGCACTGTCCAATTTACAATAGCCATTACAGTGAAAAAATACCATGCTATTGTTTGAGAAGAGTGCACAACAACAAAAAACTTTTATCACGGCAACTGGTTTGATAGATTTACCTCTGAAGGTAAATAATGTACTTACATTCAGTAATCTTGCTCTGATTTGTCATCCTGGGGGTCCCAGAAATAAAATGTAGCATAGTTTTGTTTGATAAAATAATTTTTTCTCTGGCTCCACACCCACCCCACATGGCCATCTTAATTATCATGACCTGCCGTGTTAGTTCTCCTAACCTGCCACGTTAATTCACCTAACCTGCCACGTTAATTCTCCTAACCTGCCACGTTAATTATCCAAACCTGCCACGTTAATTCTCCTAACCTGCCACGTTAATTATCCTAACCTGCCACGTTAATTATCCTAACCTGCCACGTTAATTATCCTAACCTGCTGTGTTGGTTCTCCTAACCTGCTGTGTTAGTTATCCTAACCTGCTGTGTTAATTCTACTAACCTGCTGTGTTAATTCTACTAACCTGCTGTGTTGGTTCTCCTAACCTGCTGTGGTAATTCTACTAACCTGCTGTGTTAGTTATCCTAACCTGCTGTGGTAATTCTACTAAACTGCTGTGTTAATTCTACTAACCTGCTATGTTAATTCTACTAACCTGCTGTGTTAATTCTACTAACCTGCTGTGTTAATTCTACTAACCTGCTGTGTTAATTCTACTAACCTGCTGTGTTAATTCTACTAACCTGCTGTGTTAATTCTACTAACCTGCTGTGTTAATTCTACTAACCTGCTGTGTTAATTCTACTAACCTGCTGTGTTGGTTCTCCTAACCTGCTGTGGTAATTCTACTAACCTGCTGTGTTAGTTATCCTAACCTGCAGTGGTAATTCTACTAACCTGCTGTGTTAATTCTACTAACCTGCTATGTTAATTCTACTAACCTGCTGTGTTAATTCTACTAACCTGCTGTGTTAATTCTACTAACCTGCTATGTTAATTCTACTAACCTGCTGTGTTAATTCTACTAACCTGCTGTGTTAATTCTACTAACCTGCTATGTTAATTCTACTAACCTGCTGTGTTAGTTATCCTAACCTGCTGTGTTAATTCTACTAACCTGCTGTGTTAATTCTACTAACCTGCTGTGTTAATTCTACTAACCTGCTGTGTTAATTCTACTAACCTGCTGTGGTAATTCTACTAACCTGCTGTGTTGGTTCTACTAACCTGCTGTGTTAATTCTACTAACCTGCTATGTTAATTCTACTAACCTGCTGTGGTAATTCTACTAACCTGCTGTGTTAATTCTACTAACCTGCTGTGTTAATTCTACTAACCTGCTGTGGTAATTCTACTAACCTGCTATGTTAATTCTACTAACCTGCTGTGTTAATTCTACTAACCTGCTGTGGTAATTCTACTAACCTGCTGTGTTAATTCTACTAACCTGCTATGTTAATTCTACTAACCTGCTGTGTTAGTTATCCTAACCTGCTGTGTTAATTCTACTAACCTGCTGTGTTAATTCTACTAACCTGCTGTGTTAATTCTACTAACCTGCTGTGTTAATTCTACTAACCTGCTGTGGTAATTCTACTAACCTGCTGTGTTGGTTCTACTAACCTGCTGTGTTAATTCTACTAACCTGCTATGTTAATTCTACTAACCTGCTGTGGTAATTCTACTAACCTGCTGTGTTAATTCTACTAACCTGCTGTGTTAATTCTACTAACCTGCTGTGGTAATTCTACTAACCTGCTATGTTAATTCTACTAACCTGCTGTGTTAATTCTACTAACCTGCTGTGTTAATTCTACTAACCTGCTGTGTTAATTCTACTAACCTGCTATGTTAATTCTACTAACCTGCTGTGGTAATTCTACTAACCTGCTGTGTTAATTCTACTAACCTGCTGTGTTAATTCTACTAACCTGCTGTGTTAATTCTACTAACCTGCTGTGTTAATTCTACTAACCTGCTGTGGTAATTCTACTAACCTGCTATGTAAACAGACTGTCAGTCCCAACATACCATCAGTATCACCACGCCGGTGTCCAACCACCAACTCATTACAGTTGTAAACTGCCTGGTATCAGTTCACACATTGTCAGATGCCAGCCTGTGAAGAAAAACATTTTCTCTATATTATCAATTGAGTAGATAGGTGGGGAAACAATTAAGTATCCTTGAAAGCATGAAGCCATAATAGCCATGGACTAACTCAAGGATAGTTGGGTTGATGTACTTCTCTTCTCATTAACAAGACAAACTACACTGAGTCTGGTAACATTCTGCACCTCCCAGTAGTTAAAATAGAAAATCACAGGTTATCTGACTAGAATGGACAGGTGGATCATCATGTGACACACACACACACACGCACGCGCGCACACACACACCAGCCTGGCTGATACAGTTCAGCCTGGCTGATACATTTGCACAAGGGGACTGAACGCACACACAGATGGATGCGTTCACACACCTGGTTGAACATGCAGAGAGTTGAACATGCAGCTGGAATATACTGGAACACTAGAACACACTAGTACACTGGAACACTGGAAAACTGAAACACTAGAACACTAGAATACTGGAACACTAGAACACGTGCTGTTGAACAGCACAACATGCTATTATTATACTTGTACAACATTCTATTAGAATTACATTCTGAGACAGGCATGATACATGGAGGAACAGTGAAACAGGGAGCCTCTTGTTGCTAGTGATATTATTTATGTGAGCAATATTCATGATGGGCAGAGAATAATTATGATGCTAATGATTACCCTTTCCGTATTGTTTTAATTGATCATTTGTGCCATAGGAATAGCCTATAATATAATTAAGACAGTTAATGAAATTGTTATTCCATCCACTGAGACAACATTATTGATTTATAACTGATTAATATTTTATTTAAATAGTAATAATGCATTATGTTGTCTTTACTCTGCCTACAGTGTGAGTGGATTCCCTCTCTGAGCTGTAGATGTTTTGGAGTGTGACTTCTCTCTCTCTCTTTAAAAATCCCAGTCACCATCTTCTTTAATGTCGAACTGCATTCGAATGTCTTATCTCCTTGATTCCGCTCCCATGAACACATTTAGCAAGGAGATGTCTTGTGTCTGATTTACACTCTCTGCAGGCTTACTGAGGCTGCCAAGGTAGATTGGGCCTGTATCCCAAATGTCACCCTATTCCCTATACAGTGCACTACTTTTGACCAGAGTCCTAAGGCATACTATACAGAGAATAGGGTGCCATTTGGGACATAGCCAGGGCAATAATAATAAACCTCAGCACTTCCACCTCAGCATGCCGCAGGCGCCAAGAAACTCCCTCCATCATTATATTCCTCCTCTACCCCAGCATGTTACTGTACATTAACAGGTTACATTCCTCCTCTACCCCAGCATGTTACTGTACATTATCAGGTTACATTCCTCCTCTACCCCAGCATGTTACTGTACATTAACAGGTTACATTCCTCATCTACCCCAGCATGTTACTGTACATTAACAGGTTATAGTCCTCCTCTACCCCAGCATGTTACTGTACATTAACAGGTTATAGTCCTCATCTACCCCAGCATGTTACTGTACATTAACAGGTTATAGTCCTCCTCTACCCCAGCATGTTACTGTACATTAACAGGTTATATTCCTCCTCTACCCCAGCATGTTACTGTACATTAACAGGTTATAGTCCTCCTCTACCCCAGCATGTTCCTGTACATTAACAGGCTATAGTCCTCCTCTACCCCAGCATGTTACTGTGCATTAACAGGTTATAGTCCTCCTCTACCCCAGCATGTTACTGTACATTAACAGGTTATAGTCCTCCTCTACCCCAGCATGTTACTGTACATTAACAGGTTATAGTCCTCCTCTACCCCAGCATGTTACTGTACATTAACAGGTTATATTCCTCCTCTACCCCAGCATGTTACTGTACATTAACAGGTTATAGTCCTCCTCTACCCCAGCATGTTACTGTACATTAACAGGTTACATTCCTCCTCTACCCCAGCATGTTACTGTACATTAACAGGTTATAGTCCTCCTCTACCCCAGCATGTTCCTGTACATTAACAGGTTATAGTCCTCCTCTACCCCAGCATGTTACATTCCTCCTCTACCCCAGCATGTTACTGTACATTAACAGGTTATAGTCCTCCTCTACCCCAGCATGTTACTGTACATTAACAGGTTATAGTCCTCCTCTACCCCAGCATGTTACATTCCTCCTCTACCCCAGCATGTTACTGTACATTAACAGGTTATAGTCCTCCTCTACCCCAGCATGTTACTGTACATTAACAGGTTACATTCCTCCTCTACCCCAGCATGTTACTGTACATTAACAGGTTACATTCCTCCTCTACCCCAGCATGTTACTGTACATTAACAGGTTATAGTCCTCCTCTACCCCAGCATGTTACTGTACATTAACAGGTTACATTCCTCATCTACCCCAGCATGTTACTGTACATTAACAGGTTATAGTCCTCCTCTACCCCAGCATGTTACTGTACATTAACAGGTTATATTCCTCCTCTACCCCAGCATGTTACTGTACATTAACAGGTTACATTCCTCCTCTACCCCAGCATGTTACTGTACATTAACAGGTTATATTCCTCCTCTACCCCAGCATGTTACTGTACATTAACAGGTTACATTCCTCATCTACCCCAGCATGTTACTGTACATTAACAGGTTATATTCCTCCTCTACCCCAGCATGTTACTGTACATTAACAGGTTATAGTCCTCCTCTACCCCAGCATGTTACTGTACATTAACAGGTTATAGTCCTCCTCTACCCCAGCATGTTACTGTACATTATCAGGTTACATTCCTCCTCTACCCCAGCATGTTACTGTACATTAACAGGTTATATTCCTCCTCTACCCCAGCATGTTAACTGTACATTAACAGGTTATAGTCCTCCTCTACCCCAGCATGTTACTGTACATTAACAGGTTACATTCCTCCTCTACCCCAGCATGTTACTGTACATTAACAGGCTATATTCCTCCTCTACCCCAGCATGTTCCTGTACATTAACAGGCTATATTCCTCCTCTACCCCAGCATGTTACTGTACATTAACAGGTTACATTCCTCCTCTACCCCAGCATGTTACTGTACATTAACAGGCTATATTCCTCCTCTACCCCAGCATGTTACTGTACATTAACAGGCTATATTCCTCCTCTACCCCAGCATGTTCCTGTACATTAACAGGCTATATTCCTCCTCTACCCCAGCATGTTCCTGTACATTAACAGGTTATAGTCCTCCTCTACCCCAGCATGTTACTGTACATTAACAGGTTATAGTCCTCCTCTACCCCAGCATGTTCCTGTACATTAACAGGCTATAGTCCTCCTCTACCCCAGCATGTTACTGTACATTAACAGGTTATATTCCTCCTCTACCCCAGCATGTTCCTGTACATTAACAGGCTACATTCCTCCTCTACCCCAGCATGTTACTGTACATTAACAGGCTATATTCCTCCTCTACCCCAGCATGTTCCTGTACATTAACAGGTTATATTCCTCCTCTACCCCAGCATGTTCCTGTACATTAACAGGTTATAGTCCTCCTCTACCCCAGCATGTTACTGTACATTAACAGGCTATATTCCTCCTCTACCCCAGCATGTTCCTGTACATTAACAGGTTATATTCCTCCTCTACCCCAGCATGTTACTGTACATTAACAGGTTATAGTTCTCCTCTACCCCAGCATGTTACTGTACATTAACAGGTTACATTCCTCATCTACCCCAGCATGTTACTGTACATTAACAGGTTATATTCCTCCTCTACCCCAGCATGTTACTGTACATTAACAGGTTATAGTCCTCCTCTACCCCAGCATGTTCCTGTACATTAACAGGCTATAGTCCTCCTCTACCCCAGCATGTTACTGTACATTAACAGGTTATATTCCTCCTCTACCCCAGCATGTTCCTGTACATTAACAGGCTACATTCCTCCTCTACCCCAGCATGTTACTGTACATTAACAGGCTATATTCCTCCTCTACCCCAGCATGTTCCTGTACATTAACAGGTTATATTCCTCCTCTACCCCAGCATGTTCCTGTACATTAACAGGTTATAGTCCTCCTCTACCCCAGCATGTTACTGTACATTAACAGGCTATATTCCTCCTCTACCCCAGCATGTTCCTGTACATTAACAGGTTATATTCCTCCTCTACCCCAGCATGTTCCTGTACATTAACAGGCATGTTACTTAAAAGGCTTGGGCTTTGCCTTCGCTTCTTATAGCCCCTGCTTGGAAACACACGCACACACAGATTGTTTTAATGCAGCATATAAACATCACATGTGCGGTTGGTTCTGCCTCAATGCACCACATTAGTCAGAATCTCATTCCAGAGATGACAGTTGCTGCTGACGTTCATATGTATTAGAGGTATTGTATTAGAGGACATTGAGAGAATGATTGGAGCTAGCTGAGCCTAGCTCAAAAAATAAGCCCATTGGCTTGTATTGTTGGTCTAATCAGGAATAGTTGTTTTGGAGCCTGTCTCGCTCTCTCTTTAAGAATATCAGTCACCATCTTTATTAATGTCAAACTTCATTTGAATTTCTTGTCTTCTTTTTTCCGCTCCCATGAACACATTTAGCAAGGAGATCTGTTGGAATTTGCGCTTTGTGAAGGGAGAGATTGAGAACTTTGCGTTTAGACAGACTGCCCAATTATTATTTTTCACTAATTGGTCTTTTGACCAATCACATTAGATCTTTTGACATCGGATATATTTCAAAGCTGATCTGATTGATCAAATGAACATATAGAGAAAATCAGAATATCAGAATTGGTCTGCCTGTCTAAACACAGACTTAAGAAAACATTGAGGTCTGATTAAAATTGCATTTTTTTTATTCCATTCGAGGAAGTTTAGGCTAAAGAGAGTAAAAATAGAGTTAGTTGATAATATCTTGTTCAAAACTCCATAAAACGTATTTCTGTTGTTCCGGATGTAGATGTAGTGAGTTAGTCTATAGAGAGAACGGCTATGCTCGAGTCCCAAATGGAACCCTATGCCCTATATATGGGCTCGGTCAAAACCACAAGGGCATCTCTCTCTATACAGTTGAAGTCGGAAGTTTACATACACTTAGGTTGGAGTCATTAAATCTCGTTTTTCAACCACTCCACAAATTTCTTGTTAACAAACTATAGTTTCGGCAAGTCGGTTAGGACATCTACTTTGTGCATGACACAAGTAATTTTTCCAACAATTGTTTACAGACAGATTATTTCACTGTATCATAATTCCAGTGGGTCAGAAGTTTACATACACTAAGTTGACTGTGCCTTTAAACAGCTTGTAGAATTCCAGAAAATTATGTCATGGCTTTAGATGCTTCTGATAGGCTAATTGACATCATTTAAGTCAATTGGAGATGTACCTGTGGATGTATTTCAAGGCCTACCTTCAAACTCAGTGCCTCTTTGCTTGGCATCATGGGAAAATCAAAAGAAATCAGCCAAGACCTCAGAAAAAAAATTGTAGACCTCCACAAGTCTGGTTCATACTTGGGGAGCAATTTACAAATGCCTGAAGCTACCACGTTCATCTGTATAAACAATAGTACAAGTATAAGTATAAACACCATGGGACCATGCAGCCGTCATACCGCTCAGGAAGGAGACGCGTTCTGTCTCCTAGAGATGAACGTACTTTCTCATGGGTTTCTCATGGTTTCTCATGATTTCTACATGTTCTCTCATGGTTTCTCATGTCTTATTCAGTTTCTTGTTTTTCTTTGTGCCTTTTGTAAATGAGCAACGAGGTGTCACCATTAGATAATTTTTTTAGTCAACAGCAAAGGACCAGATGCTGGAGGAAACAGTAAAACGAGTCCTATATCGACATAACCTGAAAGGCCGCTCTGCAAGGAAGAAGCCACTGCTCCAAAACCGCCACAAAAAACAGACTACAGTTTGCAACTGCACATGGGGACAAAGATTGTACTTTTTGGAGAAATGTCCTCTGGTTTGATGAAACGCAAATAGAACTGTTTGGCCATAATGACCATCGTTATTATTGGAGGAAAAAGGGGGATGTTAAGCGAAGCGATACAGGGGAACCCAAGATCAGACTCAGATGAGGAAACAGGGATGAATTAACCAAAATATTTATTGTTACACAGAGATATGGAGTGCAGATCCGGCGAAGCTCGGATGAGTTGCAGAAAAAACAGATGTGGAGACTGAGGTTGGAGTTGGCTGAGTAGAACAGGTTAAACAGGTCCTGAGGGGAATCCAAGGTAGTGGTGGTGAGTAAAATCCAGAGCAAGGTAGTTGGGTGGTGAGATGTGGAACAGGAGACAGTAGCCAGAGCCAGAGCGGTAACTGCAATGAGAGGATAAACAGTGTCAAGCAGGGAAACAGGTGCAGCAGAGTAACAGGAGCTTACGTAATCATAAATGGCTAGAATCATGAACTGACTGAGTAGAGATTATGATCTGGCTGAGTGGAAGTGGCAGGACTGAGTATTTGTAGAGGTCTTGATTATGGAACAAGTTGCAGCTGGTAGGGATCTGCTCTGACTCCAGCACACCTGTCTCCAACCACACCTGTCTCCAACCACACAATCACACAGAGAGGGAGAGGGAGAGCGAGTGTACAGGGGGAGTAACTGCAGGTCAAGAAGACACCAATGAACACCAGAGGGCGTAGCAGGAGCAGATGTGACAGGGGATGCTTGCAAGCCGAAGAATACCATCCCAACCGTGAAGCACGGGTGTGGCAGCATCATGTTGTGGGAGTGCTTTGCTGCAGGAGGGACTGGTGCACTTCACACAATAGATGGCATCATGAGGTAGGAAAATGATGTGGATATATTGAAGCAACATCTCAAGACATCAGTCAGGAAGTTAAAGCTGGGTCGCAAATGGGTCTTCCAAATGGACAATGACCCCAAGAATACTTCCAAAGTTGTGGCAAAATGGCTTAAGGACAACAAAGTCAAGGTATTGGAGTGGCCATCACAAAGCCCTGACCTCAATCTTATAGAACATTTGTGGGCAGAACTGAAAAGGCGTGTGCGAGCAAGGAAGCTTGTGGAAGGCTACCTGAAACGTTTGACCCAAGTTAAACAATTTAAAGGCAATGCTACCATATACTAATTGAGTGTATGTAAACTTCTGACCCTGTCACACGCTGACCTTAGAGAGCCTTTTTATTTCTCTATTTGGTTAGGTCAGGGTGTGATTTGGGTGGGCATTCTATGTTGTCTGTTTCTTTGTTGGCCGGGTATGGTTCCCAATCGGAAGCAGCTGTCTATCGTTGTCTCTGATTGGGAATCATACTTAGGCAGCCTTTTTCCCACCTGTGTTTGTGGGTAATTATTATTTTCTGTGTGTGTTTGTGTGCGCCACGGTTGCGTCACGTTCGGTTTCTGTTTACCTGTTTTTTTTGTGAAGGTTTCACTTTATTAAAGATGTGGAATTCTAAGTACGCTGCGCCTTGGCTCATCTATGACAGGGAGTTTGAAGACAGGGATCGTGACAGAATTACCCACCACAAGAAGACCAAGCAGCGTGCGCCAACTTGGAGGACGAGCTGGACCGGGGAGGAGATTGTGGCAGGGGACAAGACCCGGTCACGGAAGCCTGAGAGGCAGCTCTCAATTTTTGGGGGGAGGGGGCACACAGGGAGATTGGCGGAGTCAGGGTTTAGACCTGAGCCAACTCCCCATGCTTACCGTGGGGAGCATGTGACCGGTCAGGCACCGTGTTATGCGGTGATGCGCACTGTGTCTCCAGTGAGCATTCACAGGCCGGTGCGCTCTGTGCCAGCGCCCGGAAGTGGGCATCCAGCCAGGACGGGTTGTGCCAGCTCTATGCTCGAGACCTCCAGTGCGCCTCCACGGCCCAGTGTATCCGGTGCCTGCTCCACGCACCAGGCTTCCAGTACGTCTCCTCAGTCCGGTGAGACCTGTTCCGGCTCCACGTACGAAGCCTCCAGTGATGATCCAGGGCACGAAGCCTCCAGTGATGATCCATGGCCCGGAGCCTGTAATGATGATCCATGGCACGAAGCCTCCAGAGACGATCCATGGGCCGGAGCCTGTAGCGACGATCCATGGCACGGAGCCTGCAGCGACGGTCTCCGGTCCGGAGCCTCCAACGACGGTCCCCTGTCCGGAGCATCCAGCGACGGTCCCCAGTCCGAAGCCTCCAACGACGGTCCCCTGTCCGGAGCATCCAGCGACGGTCCCCAGTCCGGAGCCTGCAGCGACGGTCCCCAGTCCGGAGCCTCCAGCGACGGTCCCCAGTCCGGAGCCTCCAGCGACGGTCCCCAGTCCGGCGCCTCCAGCGACGGTCCCCAGTCCGGAGCCTCCAGCGACGTCCGGAGCCTCAACTGTATGTTTACATTGCCACAGCAAGTGAAATAGATAATAAACAATAAAAAAGTATCTTTCTCTCTCTCTCACTCTTTCTCTCCTGCCTAATTGTAAGAATATGTGTACATTTAGAAGTTTTGCATGAATGTGACAGGATGTGTTTGTGTGTGTGCGTGTGTACGTGTAACAGTATAACTTTAGTCCGTCCCCTCGCCCCGGGCGCGAACCAGGGACCCTCTGCACACATCAACAACAGTCACCCACGAAACATCGTTACCCATCGCTCCACAAAAGCCGCGGCCCTTGCAGAGCAAGGGGAACCACTACTTCAAGGTCTCAAAGCGAGTGACGTCACCGATTGAAACGCTATTAGCGCGCACCACCGCTAACTAGCTAGCCATTTCACATCAGTTACACTCACCCCCTTCTTTTCCGCAGCAACCAGTGATCCAGGTCAACAGCATCAATGTAACAGTTTAACTTTACGTCCGTCCCCTCGCCCCGACCCGGGCGCGAACCAGGGACCCTCTGCACACATCAACAACAGTCACCCACGAAACATCGTTACCCATCGCTCCACAAAAGCCGCGGCCCTTGCAGAGCAAGGGGAACCACTACTTCAAGGTCTCAAAGCGAGTGACGTCACCGATTGAAATGCTATTAGCGCGCACCACCGCTAACTAGCTAGCCATTTCACATCGGTTACATACGCGCCTATCTGTCTATGTGTTCAGTCCCCTTATACAAATGTGTCAGCCAAGCTGAGCTCCGTACCCTTAAAATAAGCCTTCGACTGGACCACCCTGTGTGTGTATTTTATTTAACCTTTATTTAACGAGGCAGGTCAGTTAAGAAGAAGCTCTTATTTACAATGACGGCCTACACCGGCCAAACCCGGACGACGCTTGGCCAATTGTGCGCCTGCCCTATGGGACTCCCAGTCACGGCCGGTTGTGATACAGCCTGGAATCAAACCAGGGTGTCTGTAATGACGCCTAAAGCACTAAGATCCAGTGCCATAGACCGCTGTGCCACTCGGGAGCCCTGTGTGAGAGAGAGAGCAGCAGCTGGGTCTGTCTGTTTAATCAGAGGCTTCATCTGCAGGCTGGCCTTCACAAAACACATCACTGGATCAATTACATACACACACACACACACACACACACACACACACACACACACACACACACACACACACACACACACACACACACACACACACACACACACACACACACACACACACACACACACACACACACACACACACACACACACACACACACAGACACACACACAGACATGGACAGTTCAATTACCCTCACCACCACCGCCAACGGAAGCCCACCCTCTCTCTCTCAACCCCTGCTGCTTTTACGGTCACACTGCAGATGGTGAAGAGACAAATCAGCACATCACACAGCAACATGTGAAAAATGATGTGTGTAATGAGGAACATCTGGACGCTGCACTTGAAGCTTTTATGAAACTGCTTCTTTCCGGTTACTGATAGGCATGCACCCATAAGAAACTGACTGCTAGAACCGTCAAATCCCCATGGATAGATGAGGAATTGAAAAACTGTATTGCTGAGAGGGACGAGGCAAAGGGAATAGCAAATAAGTGTGACAACACAGCAGACTGGCAAACATACAGTAAATTGAGAAATAACGTAACTAAACTAAACGAAGAGCAGAAGAAAACTATACTATGGAACAAAGATAAATTCCATAAAGAATGATAGTAAAAAGCTCTGGAGTTTAAATGAAATTCTAGGCAAAAAAAAGCTACCATGGCTCCGTCCTCCACTGAGGCAGTTCATAACCAAACCCGTTGATATTGCCAGACACTTTAATAACTTTTTCGTTGACAAGATTAGCAAACTTAGGTATGACATGCAAACAACAAATGCTTAGCCTTCATATTCATTCATAATGGACCAAATAATGAAAGACAAGCACTGTAGTTTGAGTTCCACAGAGTGGGTGTGGAAGAGGTGAAGAAATTGTGGCTATCTATAAGGACTTCGTACCGACAACCTGGATGGTAAATTGCTGAGGATGGTAGCGTAATACATTGTGACTCCTGTGTGCCACATCTTCAATTTAAGCCTAGAAGACTGTGTGTGCCCTAAGACAACGGGGGAGGCAAAGGTCCTTCTGCTACCCAAGAACAGCAGAACACCCTTTAATGGTTCAAACAGCCGACCAATCAGCCTGTTACAAGTGCGTTGCAAATTTATTTTTTAAATGTGTTTGAAGTTATTTTACAGCAAAAAAATAATTTACAACAGACTTTCAGCATGCTTATAGGGAAGGGCACTCAACATACTTGGTACTGACACAGATGACTGATGATTGGCTGAAATAAATTTATAGTAAGAAGATTGTGGGAGCTGGTTTGTTAGACTTCATTGCAGCTTTTTTGAAATGTATTTTAATTTTATTTTTTTGTGAATTTTACCCTATTTTCTCCCCAATTTCGTGGTATCCAATTGTTAGTAGTTACTATCTTGTCTCATCGCGACAACTCCCGTACGGGCTCGGGAGAGACGAAGATCGAAAGCTATGCGTCCTCCGAAACACAACCCAACCAAGCCGCACTGCTTCTTAACACAGCGCGCATCCAACCCGGAAGCCAGCCGCACCAATGTGTCGGAGGAAACACCGTGCAGCTGGCGACCTGGTTAGCGTGCACTGCGCCCGGCCCGCCACAGGAGTCGCTAGTGCGCAATGAGACAAGGATATCTCTACCGGCCAAACCCTCCCTAACCCGGACGAGGCTAGGCCAATTGTACTTCGCCCCACGGACCTCCCGGTCGCGGCCAGCTAGCGCGAACCCAGAGTGTCTGGTGGCCCTAGACCACTGCGCCACCCGGGAGGCCCTTCATTGCAGCTTTTGATGCTTTTTAGGTCTCTCTTTACGTAGTGTTATGGTGTCTATTTTGTCGTAATGTGTGTTTTGTCCTATATTTTTTGTTATTCTTTATATTTTTTATGTTTATTGTAAATATATATATAAATATTTTTTTTCTATTTTTTTTATTTTTTTATCCCAGCCCCAATCCCCGCAGGAGGCCTTTTGCCTTTTGGAAGGTCGTCATTGGAAATAAGAATTTGTTCTTAAATGACTTGCCTAGTTAAATAAAGGTTGAATAAATAAATCAAATCAAAATAAACATCATTGATCATAACCTATTGCTGAAAAAACGTTGGTGTCATGAATTTTCATCCTTTACCTTATTATGGATTGAGAGTTACCTATCTAATAGAACACAGTGGGTTCTCATGCAAATTCAGATGAGTGTGGTGTACCACAGGGCAGCCAGCTAGGGCCATTATTGTTTTCTGTTTTTACTAATGATCATACACTGACCTTGAATAAAGCCTGTGTGTCTATGTGCGCTGACAACTCAACCGTATACACATCAGCTGCAACAGTAAAATAATTAACTGAGACACTTAACATAAAGCTCCAGTCAGTTTTAGAATGGGTAAGTAGCAATAGGCTGGTGCTAAATATCTCAAAAACGAAATGCATAATTTTTGGGACAAATCACTCGCTCAGTGCTAAACCTTGTTTAGATCTATTATTGAATAATGTTGCTATTCAGCAAGTTGAATAGACTAAACTGCTGGGTGTAACCCTAGATAGCAAGCTTTCATGGTCTAAACATATAGACTCAATGGCTGCTAGAATGGAAAGAGGTCTGTCTGTGATAGGGCGTTTCTCTGCCTTCTTTACGTCTCAGTTGACCAGACAGGTCCTACAGGCCCTAGTTTTGTCGCACCTGGACTACTGCCCAGCTGTGTGGTCATGTGCGGCAAAGAAGGACATAGGTAAATTGCAGTTGGTCCAGAACAAACCAGCACGTATCAAATCAAATCAAATGTATTTATAAAGCCCTTCTTACATCAGCTGATATTTCAAAGTGCTGTACAGAAACCCAGCCTAAAACTCCAAACAGCAAACAATGCAGGTGTAGAAGCATAGTGGCTCGGAAAAACTCCCTAGAAAGGCCAAAACCTAGCAAGAAACCTAGAGAGGAACCAGGCTATGAGGGGTGAGCTCCAGGGAGGGGGAGTGGGAGCAGGCGTGGGATGCTGGGTGGCGACCCTGGGAGGGGGGGGGATGAGCGAACGTGACGGGATCCTAATAAATACCAAATATCAAAACACACACACACACAGACATCCCCGCCCCAAACACACTTGTAAACACAAACACACACATTATCAGAATGACGCTGCAATGGAGCCGTTATACTGACCAAATTATGCTTATTTGTGGTTTTTTGCGCTGATCTTAACTTATTTTGTACATTATGTTTCCGCCATCGTTTCCTATGGCCGACAGAACAGCGATCACTAACCTCGATTTGGGTGAAGATTTCTACTTCAAAGAGTCGATGGGATAGGACATACAGCTCACCCCGGACAAGGCCCCTATCCCCGAGACTCAGAAAAGGAAGAGACAGCGTAAGAGAGGCCAACATGCCGGCACCCTTTCAAACTTATGTTGGGGAATCAATAATCCAGCTCTACCCTATGTTCTATTGGCCAATGTACAATCGCTGGAGAACAAACTGGACGAGCTCCGTTCGAGACTGAAGAACTGTAATATCTTATGCTTCTCACAGTTGTGGCTGAACAAGGACATGGATAATATACATCCAGCTGTTTTTTCTATGCATCGGCAGGATCGAACGCAGGCCTCGGGAAAACTCAAGGGGGGAGGTGTGTGTCTCTTTGTCAACAGCAGCTGGTGCGTGATCTCTAATAATAAAGAAGTATCGAGGTTCTGCTCGGGTGAGTTGACCAATAGAATTTTCAGCTATATTTTTGTAGCTGTCTATTTACCACCACAAACCGATGCTGGCACTAAGACCACACTCAAAAATTTGTATAGGGTCATAAGCGAACAAGAAAATGTTCATCCAGAGGCTGTGCTCTTAGTGACTAGTGAATTTAATGTAGGGAAACTGAAATCCGTTTTACCTCATTTTTACCAGCATGTCATCTGTGCAACTACAGGAGCCAAAACTCTAGATCACTTTACAGAAAAAAATGCATACAAAGCTCTCCCTCGCCCTCCATTTGGCAAATCTGACTATATAAATCTAGCCCTCTGATTCCTGCTTACAAGCAAAAACTTAAACAGGAAGTACCAGTGACCTGCTCAATACGGAACTGGTCCGTCCGATGAAGTGGATGCTAAGCTACAGGACTGTTTCACTAGCACAGACTGGAATATGTTCCGGGATTCATCCAATGGCATTGAGGAGTTTACCACATAAGTCACTGGCTTCATTAATAAGTGCATTGACAACGTCATCCCCCAGTGACCGTACTTACATAAACCATGGATTACAGGCAACGTCCACACTGAGCTAAAGGCTAGAGCTACTACTTTCAAGGAACGTTACACAAATCCGGATGCTTATAAGAAATACCCCTACAACCTTCATCAAACAGGCAAAGCCTCAATACAGGACTAAGATCGAGTCCTACTACACCAGCTCTGACGCTCGTCTGATGTGGCAGGGCTTGCAAACTATCCTGGATTACAAAGGGAAACCCAGCTGCGAGTTGCCGAGTGACGGGTGCCTACCAGACGAGCTAAATGCCTTCTATGCTTACGTCTAGGCAAGCAACACTGAACCATGCATGAGAGGACCAGCTTTCCGGACAATTGTGTGATCCGTAGCCGATGTGAGTAAGACCTTTAAACAGTGTCAGGGTCAGACGGATTACCAGGACACATACTCATAGCATGTGCTGACCAGCTGGTAAATGAATTCCCTGACATTTTCAACCTCTCTCTGAGCCGGTATGTAATACCTACATGTTTATAGCAGACCACCATAGCACAGGAGGTTGTTGGCACCTTAATTGGGGAGGACAGGTTTGTGGTAATGGCTGTAGCGGAATAAGTGGAATGGTATCAAATGCATTGAACACATGGGTTCCAAGTGTTTGATACCAATCTATTCACTCCTTTTCAGACATTATTATAAGCCGTCCTCCCCTCAGCAGCCTCCACTGCACCATAGTCTCTGTGCCCACGAACGCCAAGGTAACTTGTCTAATGACTATTGCACCGTAGCACTCTCATCTGTAGCCATGAAATGTTTTGAAAGGCTGGTCATAGCTCACATCAACACCATCATCCTGGACACCCTGGACCCACTCTAATTTCCATACCGCCCCAACAGATACACAAATGACGCTATCTCTATTGCGCTCCACACTGCTCTCTCCCACCTGGACAAGAGGAACACCTAAGTGAGAATGCTGTTCATTGACTACAGCTAAGCGTTCAACACCATAGTGACCTCCAAGCTCATCACTAAGTTAAGGTCCCTGGGACTGAATACCTCCCTCTTTAACTGGACCCTGGACTTCCTGACAGGCCACCCCCAGGTGATGAGTGTAGGCAACAACACATCTGCCATGCTGACCCTCAACACGGGGGCCCCTCAGGAGTGTGTGCTTAGTCCCCTCCTGTACTCCCTGTTCACCCACGACTGTGTGGCCGCGCACGACTCCAACACAATCATTAAGTTTGCTGACGACACTACGGTGGTAGACCTGATCACCGTTGACGAAGAGGGAAGAGGTCAGAGACCTGACAGTGTGGTGTCAGGACAAAAATATTTCCTTCAATGTCAGTAAGATAAAGGACCTGATCGTGGACTACAGGAAACAGAGGGTCGAGCACGCCCCATTCACATCGACTGGGCTGTAGTGGAGCGGGTCGAGAGCTTCAAGTTCCTCGGTGTTCACATCACTACGGATCTGTCATGTTCCAAACACACCAACGCAGTCATGAAGAGGGCACGACAACTCCTCTGAAAAGATTTGGCATGGGCCCTCAGATCCTCAAAACGTTCTACAGCTGCACCATCAAAAGCTTCATGATTGGCTGCATCACCGCTTGGTATGGCAACTGCTTGGCATCCGACCGCAAGGCACTACAGAGGGTAATGCGTACGGCCCAGTACATCACTGGTGCTGAGCTCCCTGCCATCCAGGACCTCTATACCAGGCGGTGTCAGAGGAAAGCCCTAAATATTGTCAAAGACTCCAGCCCCCAATTCATAGACTGTTCTCTCTTCAACCGCATGGCAAGCAGGACCAATGCACCAAGTCAGAAACCAGCAGGACCTGAACAGCTTCTACCCCCAAGCCATAAGACTGCTAAATACTGTAGTTAGTTAAATTGATACCCGGACTATCTGCATTGACCTAATTGGATGAACATGTTTGACTCATTACCTACAGTACCCTGCTGCTACTGCTTATTATCTATCCTGTTGCCTAGTCACTTTATTCCTAGTTATATGTACATACAGTATCTACCTCAATTACCTCATAACCATGCACATCGACTCGGGTACCGGTACCCCATGTATATAGTCAAGTCATTGTTACTCATTGAGTCTTTATTATTACTGTTCTATTATTTCTCTATTTTCTTTCTCTCTGCATCATTTGGGAGGGTCTGTGACGCAGCATTTCACTGTTTGTCTACACCTGTTGTTTACCAAGCATGTGACAAATTAAATTTGATTTGATTTGACACACACACACTTTCCAGCAATACCATTGGAATATATCCTTTTTTAATTGCAGAGCACCTGGGCTGGTCTGAGTCATGGTGGGTGAATGTCAGAGCCACTTAACAGCGAGAGAGAGGTGACTGTTCCCAGCCACACCAATCATGACACTACATAATTTATGCATTTTTGTACTCTCTGTCAACCGGTATAATGACACCTTGATCATTCATCTGTATTCCCAGCTACGCCCAAATTGGCACCCTATTCCCAACAGTTGAAGTCGGAAGTTTACATACACCTTAGCCAAGTTTACATTTAAACTCAGTATTTCACAATTCCTGATATTTAATCCTAGCAAAAGTTCCCTGTCTTAGGTCAGTTAAGATCACCACTTTATTTTAAGAATGTGAAATGTCAGAAAAAATAGTAGAGATATCGATTTATTTAAGCTTTTATTTCTTTCATCACATTCCCCTTGGTAGCATTGCCTTTAAATTGTTTAACTCGGGTAAAACGTTTCAGGTAGCCTTCCACAAGCTTCCCACAATAAGTTGGGTGAATTTTGGCACATTCCTCCTGACAGAGCTGGTGTAACTGAGTCAGGTTTGTAGGCCTCCTTGCTCGCACACGCTTTTTCAGTTTTGCCCACAAATTTTATACAAGATTGAGGTCAGGGCTTTGTGATGGCCACTCCAATATCTTGACTTTTTTGTCCTTAAGCCATTTTGCCAGAACTTTGGAAGTATGCTTGTGGTCATTGTCCATTTGGAAGACCCATTTGCGACCAAGCTTTAACTTCCTGACTGATGTCTTGAGATGTTGCTTCAATATATCCACATCATTTTCATCCCTCATGATGCCATCTATTTTGTGAAGTCCCTCCTGCAGCAAAGCATCCTCACAACATGATTCAGGTAGCCTTCCACAAGCTTCCCACAATAAGTTGGGTGAATTTTGGCACATTCCTCCTGACAGAGCTGGTGTAACTGAGTCAGGTTTGTAGGCCTCCTTGCTCGCACACGCTTTTAACTTCCTGACTGATGTCTTGAGATGTTGCTTCAATATATCCACATCATTTTCATCCCTCATGATGCCATCTATTTTGTGAAGTCCCTCCTGCAGCAAAGCATCCTCACAACATGATTCAGGTAGCCTTCCACAAGCTTTTCCACAAGCTTCCCACAATAAGTTGGGTGAATTTTGGCACATTCCTCCTGACAGAGCTGGTGTAACTGAGTATATGATGCTATATATATGATATGATATATGATGCTGCCACCCTCGTGTTTCACGGTTGGGATGGTGTTCTTCGGCTTGCAAGCTTCCCCCTTTCTCCTCCAAACATAACAATGGTCATTATGGCCAAACAGTTCTATTTTTGTTTCATCAGACCAGAGGACATTTCTCCAAAAAGTACGATATTTGTCCCCATGTGCAGCTGCAAACCGTAGTCTGTTTTTTTATGGTGGTTTTGGAGCAGTGGCTTCTTCCTTGCTGAGCAGCCTCTCAGGTTATGTCGATATTGAACTCGTTTTACTGTGGATATAGATACTTTTGTACCTGTTTCCTCCAGCATCTTCACAAGGTCCTTTGCTGTTGTTCTGGGATTGATTTGCACTTTTCTCACCAAAGCACATTAATCTCTAGGAGACAGAACGCGTCTCCTTCCTGAGCGGTTTGACAGCTGCGTGGTCCCATGGTGTTTATACTTGCGTACTATTGTTTGTACAGATGAACGTGGTACCTTCAGGCATTTGGAAATTGCACCCAAGGATGAACCAGACTTGTGGAGGTCTACAATTTCTATTCTGAGGTATGGATTTCTTTTGATTTTCCCATGATGTTAAGCAAAGAGCCATGAGTTTGAAGGCAGGCCTTGAAATACATCCACATGTACACCTCCAATTGACTCAAATGATGTGAATTATTCTATCAGAAGCATCTAAAGCCATGGCATAATTTTCTGGGATTTTCCAAGCTGTTTAAAGGCACTGTCAACTTAGTGTACGTAAACTTCTGACCCACTGGAATTGTGATAGAGTGAATTATACGTGAAATAATCTGTCTGTTAACAATTGTTGGAAAAATGACTTGTGTCATGCACAAAGTAGATGTCCTAACCATCTTGTCAAAACTATAGTTTGTTAACAAGAAATCTGTGGAGTGATTGAAAAACGAGTTTTAATGACTCCAACCTAAGTGTATGTAAACTTCCGACTTCAACTGTAACATTACCGTTAAATATATCAACTGTATAGAGTGCACTATTTTTTATCAGGGCCCATAGGGCTTTAGTCAAAAGTAGTACACTATATAGGGAACAGGGTGCAATTTGGAACGCAACCCCAGTGTCTGTTTTGACTGTCTGCACCAAGTGACCTGATTCTGTCTGGCCATGACTTTCTTTTGGTGAGAATCTGAAAAATGTCTTAGTAACTGATTAACTGTGAAGAACAGAAAGCTGAAAGCAGTTTGAAAACAATAATGGCTTGAAAGAAATGCCTTTCATGTAGAAGCATAGAAAGCTTCTGTTATACAGTGGCTATATCTCATTTATGGATGACAGCAGTGACACGTACAATTTGGGGAGCTGTATAAACTGTTAATAAAACTGTTACGAGAATTTTGTTCTCAATGTTCTTAAAATGAACTTCAATTAAACTACTCAGTCTGTAACCCAGAGTTTGTAAGATTCTGGTTGAATGAAACAGACAAGAGTCCCAGCTTACAGTTTCTCCCCTCCACGGGTGTAGACAGAATGTCCTGTAAGGAACACAGTAGTCCAGCTTGTCTGTCGATAGCTCCTCTTATCATTTGTTTCACACTTGCACCCTGCTTACATACTAAAAAGGAACAAAAGGTCCTTGTTCTAATTCTGACTAAAACTACACACATCATCAGATTATAGTTTTATGATTCTAATACATTTCATACAATTATATGGTTTCAGGGTGGAATATTTTAATCATTACCATTAAGCATATAATTCCCTTATCAAAAACACAGTGTGTGATGACATTTACCTAGCATTTACATACCTTGGAAATCTCAGGGGTCCAGAATAACTTCTCATTTTCTTGTGTTACAGTTTTTCTCAATCACGTACATGCATTTTTTGGAACAGTGATGTCGGTTTTTAAAACAGTCAAAATGTAGTTGCCTTCTCAAAACAAATACATTCATCAAAACTATACTATGTGTCACGCCCTGACCATAGAAAGCCCTTGGATTCTCTATAGTGGTTTAGGTCAGGGTGTGACTAGGGCGGTGTTCTAGAATGTGTATTTCTATGTTGGTGGTTTTGTATGGTTCCCAATTAGAGGCAGCTGGTAATCGTTGCCTCTAATTGGGGATCATATTTAGGAAGCCCTATCTCCCACCTGCTTTGTGGGATATTGTTTGTGTTAGTGTGTTTGGGCACGACGGCTTCACAAGTTTTGTTGTTTTGTTTCTAGTTTCACTTTGTATTAAAAAGATGTGGAACTCAATGCACGCTGCGCCTTGGTCTGCTTATTTTGAAGTTCATGACACTATGCCGTCAAAATTGCAAATACATTCTTTAAAAGAACATGACTGCCTGCGAAAAGATTAAAGGTAGAATCCTTAATTGAAACAATAACTAAGCCGACACCCGCCTCAGTTTTGGTAAAAAGCTGAGGGATGGGCCTGGAGAAATGTAACCACTCTCAAATTCATAGACAGAGGTATGGATGTAAGGACTGACCATTCATGGTATCAATATCGCAGTTTTAACCATGTTTTGAGGCTGTAGAGTTTGTTTACATTTACATTGTTTATCAACAAGTTTATATTTTGGTTTTCCGATTGGGTACGACAGAACTAAGGTCATGATTATAAGTTATATTCTTCAAGAATCAATGGGTACATATAAATCATTTTTAAGTTCAAAAATGGATGTAGCAACTAAAGATTCTAGCTTTAACGCAGCTGTACATATCTCTTGAGTTAAAGCAGACAAATCTGAAAGTTAGTCTGTGTTTTAAAAATCCCAGCACTCAAAAAAAATTCTTTGCAGTCACTAAATGATGATGATCAAAATTGGAGGTACAACTATCCAAAGGTGCAGAATTATGGGAAATGACTCTCCTTTTATGCATATTTCACCAAACAAGTTCATACACATCAAATATTATTCCTGAAAAAAAATGTAATTAAAATAAACACTGTGTGCAGGATTGATTCATCGGAATAGTGACAATCCAAGTCCATGTATTCAATACGTAGGCTGGTTTGCTATGGAGGAATATAACTGATAGGAATGTATAGGTCTCATACCAAAGCAAAACTCTATAATGGAGATGTTGATAATGAAGGCCACAATGTTGGAGATGATGACTTAGGAGTAATACAAAGTTATTTAGAAATAATCAAACTTTATTCTCTGCATCTCTGCATGTTCGCAATATTGTAAAAAATCATAACAATTAGGCAGTCCATATTTAGTATGACACTGGTGGGATGATTTAGAATTTCATGCAGTAGTATTTACTGATTGCCGGAAACAGTGAACACAATTGCACACATTTATTTTCTGATGAAAACAATATTATTCTGTGAACTAACCCACTTTACAGTGAATTTTGTATTCACTGATGACATTTGTATTAATGTTTTGCAAAAGGTAGTCTAAGATATGCAAGTCAGGTACTAAGGCAAGAAAATGGTCAGAAATTTTGTAATTGTATTTGAGCATTTGATCTTTGCTGTTGTGCTATAGATACATTTCAACACAGATCCCAAAATTGCTTGTATACGAATGAGAAATACTGTAAAAGCTGAATTTCTCTTGGAGGAAAAGATTAAAGATAAGAAGTTATGAATATGTGTGAGCTATACTTCACAGTCATTTGAATGAGTCACGTATTTAATTTCATGCTGGCAGTTTTATTAGTTTTTCTATGGGAAACCAACACACCCGCTCTCACTCTCTCTCTCTCTCTCTTTCTCTCTCTCTCTCTCTCTCTCTCTCTCTCTCTCTCTCTCTCTCTCTCTCTCTCTCTCTCTCTCGCTCTTGCTCTGACTCATAAATGAGTAGGCGTTAAAGGGCAGAGGGTGAAGAGTTTGTAAAACTGATACTGATCACCTAGTAATGCCCTTTTCAGTTCTTATTCTATTCAGCTCTAAGAAATAAGCTTGATGTTTATTTTTGGGAGACTTCATCTCTCTGTTTGAGGGGGTAGTAAATCCAGGATCCTTCTCAGTATCTAAATACATACAGATTTTTCAGTGAAAAATGTAATGTTGATTCAGGAGTAAAATGAACTCTGCAAGTGGTAAATTAACACTCATTTGTGTAAAATAGCCCCAGTGTTGGTGTTAATAACCAGTCTTAAACTAGAACCACGCCCATCATTATCATATTTCCCAGCATGCTCTATTGCAGGTTGATTTTTAGAATTGTTTGTTTCAAAAAAAATGTTTTTGCATGTACATTGATTGATAAATTAATGTTATGCTACTCAAATATAAATCATCAAATCAAATCAAATCAAATGTATTTATATAGCCCTTCGTACATCAGCTGATATCTCAAAGTGCTGTACAGAAACCCAGCCTAAAACCCCAAACAGCAAGCAATGCAAGTGTAGAACCACGGTGGCTAGGAAAAACTCCCTAGAAAGGCCAAAACCTAGGAAGAAACCTAGAGAGGAACCAGGCTATGAGGGGTGGCCAGTCCTCTTCTGGCTGTGCCGGGTGGAGATTATAACAGAGCATGGTCAAGATGTTCAAATGTTCATAAATGACCAGCATGGTCAAATAATAATAATCACAGTAGTTGTCGAGGGTGCAGCACCTCAGGAGTAAATGTCAGTTGGCTTTTCATAGCCGATCATTAAGAGTATCTCTACCACTCCTGCGGTCTCTAGAGAGTTGAAAACAGCAGGTCTGGGACAGGTAGCACGTCCGGTGAACAGGTCAGGGTTCCATAGCAGCAGGCAGAACAGTTGAAACTGGAGCAGCAGCACGGCCAGGTGGACTGGGGACAGCAAGGAGTCATCATGTCAGGTCGTCCTGAGGCATGGTCCTAAGGCCCAGGTCCTCCGAGAAAGAGAAAGAAAGAGAGAAAGAGAGAATTACAGAGAGCATACTTAAATTCAAACAGGACACCGGATAAGACAGAAGCACTCCAGATATAACAAACTGACCCTAGCCCCCCGACACATAAACTAATGCAGCATAAATACTGGAGGCTGAGACAGGAGGGGTCAGGAGACACTGTGGCCCCATCCGATGATACCCCCGGACAGGGCCAAACAGGAAGGATATAACCCCACCCACTTTGCCAAGGCACAGCCCCCACACCACTAGAGTGATATCTTCAACACCAACTTACCATCCTGAGACAAGGCCGAGTATAGCCCACAAAGATCTCCGCCTCGGCACAACCCAAGGGGGGGGGGGCGCCAACCCAGACAGGAAGATCACGTCAGTGACTCAACACACTCAAGTGACGCACCCCTCCTAGGGACGGCATGAAAGAGCACCAGTAAGCCAGTGACTCAGCCCCTGTAATAGGGTTAGAGGCAGAGAATCCCAGTGGAGAGAGGGGAACTGGCCAGGCAGAGACAGCAAGGGCGGTTCGTTGCTCCAGAGCCTTTCCGTTCACCTTCACACTCCTGGGCCAGACTACACTCAATCATAGGACCTACTGAAAAGATGAGTCTTCAATAAAGACTTAAAGGTTGAGACCGAGTCTGCGTCTCTCACATGGGTAGGCAGACCATTCCATAAAAATGGAGATCTATAGGAGAAAGCCCTGCCTCCAGCTGTTTGCTTAGAAATTCTAGGGACAATTAGGAGGGCTGCGTCTTGTGACCGTAGCGTACGTGTAGGTATATACGGCAGGACCAACTCGGAAAGATAGGTAGGAGCAAGCCCATGTAACGCTTTGCCCATGTAACGCTAAATAACATTCTTTTTTTGAAACTAAGCCAATCTACATGGATTTATTGCACCCGTTACTGAAATGGTTGTTCCAGTTTAGATGCTTCAGGTAGTCTCAAAGCTTAGTCTTTCCTACACGCAATCAATCTGAATGCATGTTGCAGGGGAATAAAACTTCCAGCTGTTGAATGTCCCCACTCTGGCTGGGTTCCAATAGGAATTACACATTGCTTTCCAAGCCAGCATACCGTGACTTGTAGGCCTGATGTGGCCTGTAAACCATGAGTTTCAGACCATTGTGTTAGGACAAAACTAGGCCCTCAAAATAATGCATTATGAAATTTGAAAGATAAGATAGTCACTTAGGGGCTCACTTTGTGAATGCCACAGGACTATAACTGGATGAATGCAACAACCATGTCTCTGTCACTAACAAATACAGTCATGGGTGGTAACTCCACTCTGGGAAATATGCAAATAAGGCTTTACACTAAGCAAAGTGTTAATTTAACACTGAAAAGTGTGGACCTGTATAGACACAGTTGAAAGTAATACTTTCTAGACAAGCTGTGAAAACATATGAATCTTCAATATGATGATGCCAATACTGATGATAACATTAAAAAAAACAATAACAATGGTGATAACCGTAATGTTGCCAAATCCTGACGAGAATAGTTTTCTCTCCTTTTTGGGTTCTCCATATAACAGTTCCATGTAATGTCTACATCCCCTCTCCCTCTCCCTCTCCCCCCCCTCTCTCTCTCTCTCTCTCTCTCTCTCTTGCTCTCTCCCCCCTTCTCTTTCTCTCTCTCTCTTCTCTCTCTCTCTCTCTCTCTCAATTTTTTCAATTTAAGGGCTTTATTGGCATGGGAAACATATGCTTACATTGCCAAAGCAAGTGAACAAGATAAACAAGTCTGTCTCTCTCTCTCTGTCTCTCTCTCTCTGTCTCTCTCTATATCTTTCTCTCTAACTTACTCTGTCTCACCCTCTCTCTCTCTCTCTCTCTCTCTCTCTCTCTCTCTCTCTCTCTCTGTCTCTCCTGACCTGTGACTTTGCCTAGCCCACCCACCTGCTTCAGTTTTACAGTCTAATCTTTTAAATTGCACTATTGATTGGTTGATTTTATTGCTCTATGATTTGATTTAACCTGCACCTGATTTGATGTACTTTCAATATAAGGGGTCCTTGAGTGTCCTGAAAGTAGTGATGGGGGGAAATATTTGACAATATCGCAATATTATTTTTGCGCTAATTGCTGTATCTGCACCAAAACGGCAGTATTTTTACTTCATAGCTTGTTCTCCATCTTCTCTTTAAATAGAGAGCCAATTTTTTTTCAAAATGTTATTTCCATGTCTGATCAAAAGTCATTTTCACATGGCTATTTTTTGTCCCTCTGCAGCAGAAATATGGTGAGCAATATATTTGGAACATTGAATCGCAAATAAAATCACAGTATAGAATTGCAATGCATATAGAATCGTGAGAATGGTGAGAATCACAATACATATTGTATCGGCACCCAGGTATGGTGATAATATCGTCTTGTGAGGTCCCTAGCAATTCCCAGCCCCACTTGAAAGGCGGTTGTAAAATAACATGTATCATTATTATTAATCTGGCCAAGCTGCTAGTCCTAACATTTCCATGGTAACCATCCAGGATGGTTTACATAGCTCTGTGGTGACAACTTGAAGTTGTAAAACTGTTTTTTTAACTGTAAGTGTGTGGAAACTTTCACTTATACCTTCTCCTTTCAGACTACTTCTTCTCTCTCTCTCTCTCTCTCTCTCTCTCTCTCTCTCTGCCCTCTCTTGATGTTGACCATCCGTCTCCTGTTGCTTTACTACAGTTGTTGGCTAATGGTAACTAGCTACTGCACCATAATTAGATCAATGATCCTGGACCCCTGTCAACTCCAACTCCTCATTGCTTGGAGGCATGAAATGAAGACCGCATCAACCTTCTCTCTTTGGGTGTTTTATTACCAACTTATAAATAATAAAATTGTCACGCCCTGACCTTAGATATCTCTGTTGGTTCCCAATCAGAGACAGCTGTTTAATCGTTGTCTCTGATTGGGGATCATATTTAGGTAGCCATTTACCTCGTTTGTGTTGTGGGATCTTGTTTTTGTATAGTTGCCTTGTGCACTGCAATACTGCACGTTCGTTAGATTCTTTGTTGTTTTGTTGTAAGTTTCACTATTAAAGAATGTGGAACTCTACGCACGCTGCGCCTTGGTCCGATCCTTTCAACGAACGTGACAACAATGCACATAGACCGACAAGCTCCAACATGAGAACGAGCTTGGTTCCGTGCCTGGGCAATACGTCAAGTCAAAATCTGACGCTTAAACCAGCGTGCAAAAAATATAACTGAATAACTCTCACGTGATTGGCTGGTAAGCCATAACTCATACAATAACTACAGTGTGTAGGCGGGATCTCCACTTACAACATTATTCACAGTATATGTTCTCCTTTTAGACAACTTCCCCTCTCTCTCTCTCTGCCCTCTCTCCCCTCTCCTCTTCCTCTGTATCCATGCTCGTTCCATGTCATGTACCCAGGCCCAGTTCTATTGCCCAGCTGACAACCTCTACAGAGTGTGTCAGCTCCAGGGTCACAGTCTGTTGTTTCTCCCTGACACAGTCTGGCTGTCTGAGAGAAAACTCTTGACCGTGCCTCTCTAAACAGACCTGTGTGCTGCATACGCTACCAGCATTCACAATGAGTGGGCTCTCTGTAATGTTTCCTCTGAGATCCCATAGGAGTGTGCGAATGGGAGTAAATCCCCAATAAGTGGGTTCAGCCAAAGTTTTCTCCCAGTTGAATGTCCCTGTCCCTGTCCCCTCTCTCTCTTGCCCTCTCTCTCTCTCTCTCTCTCTCTCTCTCTCTCTCTCTCTCTCTCTCTCTCTCTCTCTCTCTCTCTCTCTCTCTCTCTCTCTCTCTCCCTCTCTTTCTCTCTCTCTCTCCTTTTTGGGTACTCCCTCTCTCTGTCTCACACACACCCACACACACACACACACACACACATACACACAAAACACACAGTCAACCTCCCTCTCTCTACAATTATGATAATTGAAGCTGGGTTTTGCAAACAATTAAATCGCCATGGCTTGTTTTTCAGATGTTGGAACGAGCCGATTCATTCATCAGAGAGGGAAAGGGTAATTACAGCATTTCTCTCCCCTAGTAGATGTCACAAAGAGCTCCTCTGTGGATCTACGGGATTTATATTTTCAACATCCTTTTATCTCCATTCCCTGTGTGCAGGTCATTGACGTGTAAAAATATCCCAGTTAAATTACTCCATAGCCAATTAATATCTCCATATATCTGGTATTATCTGTGTTTTTGAAAAGTTTTACTTTCTTTTTTGTAAACTGGTCATCTAGTGTGTGAATGTTTTTCAGTCTGTGTGTACAGAATGAGGATGTCTACTGTATCTCTCTCTCTCTAGAATCACACTGCTCATCTCTCTCTCTTTCTCTCCATCTCTCTCTCTCTCCATCTCTCTCTCTCCCTCCCTCTCTCCATCTCTCTCCCTCCCTCTCTCCATCTCTCTCTCTCTCCCTCCCTCTCTCCATCTCTCTCTCTCTCCCTCCCTCTCTCCATCTCTCTCTCTCTCTCTCCCTCCCTCTCTCCATCTCTCTCTCTCTCCCTCCCTCTCTCCATCTCTCTCCCTCCCTCTCTCCACCTCTCTCTCTCTCCCTCCCTCTCTCCATCTCTCTCTCTCTCCCTCCCACAGCAAGTCTTCATCACTGGTCATGTTTACAGCAGTTGATACGATACCACGCGCGTGGCTGGCTGGGTGGATGCATTGTCTGCGGGCGTTTGGTTGAAAATGTCACAGGAGAAACAGTGGGATGGGTGAGGTACAGAAATCATGCACTCTACGATGCCATTTATCTGTTTTAGTGTGAATCTCCTACAGCTTTGTGGCTTCTCTGTTGGGCGTGGGTAGAGTGTGTTTAATATGTGTGAGTAGAGTGTGTTTAATATGTGTGGGTAGAGTGTGTTTAATATGTGTGGGTAGAGTCTGTGTTTAATATGTGTGGGTAGAGTCTGTGTTTAATATGTGTGGGTAGAGTGTGTTTAATATGTGTGGGTAGAGTCTGTGTTTAATATGTGTGGGTAGAGTCTGTGTTTAATATGTGTGGGTAGAGTCTGTGTTTAATATGTGTGGGTAGAGTCTGTGTTTAATATGTGTGGGTAGAGTCTGTGTTTAATATGTGTGGATAGAGTGTGTTTAATATGTGTGTTTAATATGTGTGGATAGAGTCTGTTTAATATGTGTGTTTAATATGTGTGGGTACAGTGTGTGTTTAATATATGTGGGTAGAGTGTGTTTAATATGTGTGGGTAGAGTGTGTTTAATATGTGTGGGTAGAGTGTGTTTAATATGTGTGTTTAATATGTGTGGGTAGAGTGTGTGTTTCATATGTGTGTGTAGTGTGTGTTTCATATGTGTGGGTAGAGTCTGTGTTTAATATGTATGTGTGTAGTGTGTGTTTAATATGTATGTGTGTAGTGTGTGTTTAATATGTATGTGTGTAGTGTGTGTTTAATATGTATGTGTGTAGTGTGTGTTTAATATGTGTGTGTAGTGTGTGTTTAATATGTATGTGTGGGTAGAGTGTGTGTTTAATATGTGTGTGTAGTGTGTGTTTAATATGTGTGTTTAACGTGCTTTATTGGCAAGAATGTGGGCTCTATTTCAACAAACCTAACGCCATGGTTAAGCTGGCTGGCCAAATATGTGGTTGTTTCAAGTTGTGTCTTTTATGTAATGTGTTGTCATCAACTCCAATTTGAATGTTAGTCCATTATAGCCTAGTTTATCTAATAGCCTAGAGAAACAAAATAACCAAATGTATGTTGGCCTATCCCATTTTTGCTAAATATGTTGAACGTGTTTGCAGTCCACATTGTAAGAAGCCTAATTGCATGGCTTCAATATGGAAATATATTGTAAATTAAACATAGCATTCACACTGATATAGGGGCTAGGTCTACTGTAAATTGCATTCTGTCTGAGCCATGAACATGCCAAACATTGTCAATAAGCCATATTAAATTCACTATTAACAAGGCTTAAAGACGGAATGATTCTAATCAAATTCTAATCAAATTCTAATCAAAACAAAACAACAGATTGTTTTAATAAGCTATGTCTAAATTCAGTTACAGGCACCATAATTGCTCTCCGTGGGCATGTATAATGAAGGTAGATTATGTCCACTCACCATTACACTACTCCCAAATATAATGTTTTAGAAACATCATGTTTTGCTGCTCCCAAACTTGATATTTGAATAAAGCTTTGATTATTCATATTTATTTCAAAGCAGTCACACAGTCTTACTTTATTGATAGGCGGCTAATTAACGAATGCATTGGGCAGGACAAATAAACAGCCTTCATTGATGTGGTGTGTTTATTCTGACAAAAGACAAAGAGCACATAAGATGTGCGGCATGCACCAGGACGCTGACTGCTGTAGCATGGATCTGCAGCAAGGAGCAACAACCATGTATGAGTCACCAGCTACTGTAAATGCGACCAAAATGTTTCACATCACTGTGAGTGACATGCATCATAACCTCCCTGTGTGCATCCATGTCATAGTAGCAGAGGGTGTGGCTGAAACAGCAATAGTATTATTGTATGGTATTAAACATTTAGTATTGAAGATATGTAGTCGTGTAATAATGTTATATGATGTACTGTTTTATCTTTTGTTTTATGTGTATTGTACTATAAGTGTCTTAATGTGTTTGGACCCCAGGAAGATTAGCTGCTGCCTTGGCAACAGCTAATGGGGATCTCTAATAAATACAACAATACAAATATCCATTTTACAGAATCAGTGTTCTGAGGTGAGATGGGTGTTGAGGGTCCGAGGTTACTCACTGGAGCCTCACCTGGCATCTCCTCAGACCCTCTCCCACATCGCTCTACCTGGGACGTCAATGATGGAGGGAAAGAAGGAGAGTAGTTTTTATGGATGGGTTTTGTATATATTTATATAACTGAAGTGAATACATCCCACTGGGCACACACTGGTTGAATCAACGTTGGTTCCACGTCATTTAAATGAAACTACGTTGAACCAACGTGGAATGGACGTTGAATTGATGTCTGTGCCCCGTGGGAGTACTGTTGCGAAGCAAAGCCATCTGGACTACTTATCAATTAGTCATTGTGAAGGAGTGTATGCAGGTCCATGTGTGTGTAAGTGCATGTGTGTACGGGGGACGCTGGGCGTATGTGTTCATGCTTGGTGTTAGACCAACTGTTCTGTAAAGGAGAGCAAAAAAAGAAGGCCAGCCTCCCATCGCTCTTGACTCATCGGGTCCACGTATCACCCCCCTCCAACCCGCTTTCTTTCACACTCACTCACTCCTACTCCTATCTTCTTCACCTCTCTTCTCTCTTCCTCATTCACTGCAACTCCTTTACTTTATGAAGTAACATTTTTTAAAGGGACAGTACACATGAATAAACATTTCTGTAAAAGTGTCGTTTTTATCCAGCCGGCTAATTTCCGAACTGCAGTCCCTGGTCAGGTAAATTAAAAACACTTCAAATGAAAATACAGAGGTGACAATAAGCACATGCAGAACAACATATGACAAGCAACACTACGCAATGCAGACAGACAGAGCAATAACACAAAAAAGCTAACAAAATGACAGAAAAAAACATGTGTAACAGACAACGGACAACATGGACAGTTGCTATGCACAGCCAGGCACTATGTTCACACACCTAACCTCTCTTAAGCCGCGTCTTCAGGTTATGTGTGAAAGTGTGGTAGGTTTTAGCACAATTGTTTTAGCACAATCCATGGCGACGTATTCCTTAGGAGGATGCGTTGGTCTGTTTTGGGGGATTATGCTAGAGCAGAATGACAGTCCCACAGGTTGTACTGTCATCAGGTTGTCAGACAGCAGCCACCCTCAAGAGAAATCCTCACTCTGTCTGCTATCCAGTTCTTTGAAATATTTAAATGTATTATTCTTTTTCCTCCCCTCTCTGTTTTTACATTCAGAGAAGACCTCTGAAAGACAGAGACAACACATAGAGAAGACTTCTAAAGACAGAGACAACACATAGAGAAGACTTCTAAAGACAGAGACAACATATAGAGAAGACATCTAAAGACAGAGACAACATATAGAGAAGTGTTACGCCTGCTCCCGCTCCCCCTCTCTAGCGCTCGTGGGCGCCAGGCGGCCCATCATTACACACACCTGTCACCATCGTTACGCGCATCAGCGCTTCATGGGATTCACCTGGACTCTTACTTTATTGATTGCCTCCCCTATATCTGTCACTTCCTCAGTTTCTTCCTCAGTTTCATATGCATTAATGTCGTTTTGTTCCCCCTGTCCAGACGTTGTTCTTGTTTTGTTATATGTCCGTTTATCCATTAAATCTTCACTCCCTGAACTTGCTTCTCGTCTCCCAGCGTCTGTCCTTACAGAATGCAGAAGCATCAGGGAGTTTTTTTGTTTTTTGTTGGGGTTGGTGACGTCGGGTCTGGGTGCCGCTGCCAAAAGAACCGGGGGTGCCTCAGCTGGCTCGTCGGGCTTCCATTCCTTAGCTGGCTCGTTGGGCTTCCATTCCTCAGCTGGCTCGTCGGGCTTCCATTCCTTAGCTGGCTCGTCGGGCTTCCATTCCTTAGCTGGCTCAAGAGGTTTTCTTGCCTCGGTTGGCTCAGCAGGCTCCCATCCCAGGTCATGCCTCAGCCGGCTCGTCGGGCTTCCACTCTTCAGTCGGCTCGTCGGGCTTCCACTCTTCAGTCGGCTCGTCGGGCTTCCGTGCCCGCCAGGCTCGCCCAGGTGGGACGCTGGGTGGCGCCCCTGGAGGGGGGGGGGGGGGGGGGGGGGGGGGGGGGGGGGGGGTACTGTCATGCCTGCTCCCGCACCTCCTTTCTGGCGCTCTCTGGCACCAGGCGGCCCATCATTACGCATACCTGTCACCATCGTTGCGTGCATCAGCACTTCATGGGACTCACCTGGACTCTATTACTCTATTAATGTTGTTTTGTTCCCCCTGTCCAGATGCTGTTCTTGTTTTGTTATGAGTCTGTTTATCCATTAAATCTTCACTCCCTGTACTTGCTTCTCATCTCCCAGCATCTGTCCTTACAGATGAGACTTCTGAAAGACAGAGACAACATGTAGAGAAGACTTCTGAAAGACAGAGACAACAATTCTGCTTTGTATCTTACCCACGCCACTGGTTATTTTGCACCATGATTCCACCCACTGGGCTATATGTTTGGTCCAGTAAAATATGAGCTTGAGACCTACACCACAAAAACTAACGAGGTGCAGAGCAACAGCCTATGAACTGAAGCCGCAGGCAGAACAGAAGGCCACTCAGGAGAGTGTGATATCCCTTTGAAGCAGCAAGAAATAATGTACTACTCTACAACAAACACTCAGAGGATATTAACTGTCCTCGTGGCAGATTGGCTGCTTGAACCAATGCTGTTCACTTGCAGTCTCATTCTGGTGAACAAGTACCAGCAGCAGAGTTTAGGATGTGAGTAATGAGACAGAGGTCTATCTGTTTCTCTCTAGAGGACTGAGGTTTATCTGTTTCACTTCATAGGACTGAGGTCTATCTGTTTCTCTTCATAGGACTGAGGTCTATCTGTTTCACCCCATAGGACTGAGGTCTATCTGTTTCACCCCATAGGACTGAGGTCTATCTGTTTCACCCCATAGGACTGAGGTCTATCTGTTTCACCCTATAGGACTGAGGTCTATCTGTTTCTCTCTAGAGGACTGAGAGAAGATTCAATCTTATGTACTGGATGTTTTTCAACCTAAATTTACTATGATCCACAAGTAATTAGAGTGAAAAAATAACATTAATTTGCCACTTCATCAGTTTAATTTCATACTGTACCTACCATAGTAATTTATTTTATTAGAGTTCTATATTTAAAGATGAAAATCAGTTTGTGACGTTTTGTTAAAAAAATGTAAATAAAGTGTTTCCTAAATCTTGTCAGTTATGTTTATGTTTAATGCCTTCACTTCACCCCCAAGGACTGGAGCAAGAGGGGCAAGTGGTAGAACCCTGTCTGGTTCTCTTGGCCCCACTCTCCCTCTTACCACAGACTTTCCTGAAGCAATCGGGATGGAGAGCACCACAGATCTCCTCAGAGGGAGCTTCAATAGATTTATTTTTTCTTTCCCCTAATTGTCATCTGACCCTTTTTGTTCAAGTTTCACTTCATAGGACTGAGGTCTATCTGTTTCTCTTCATAGGACTGAGGTCTATCTGTTTCACCCCATAGGACTGAGGTCTATCTGTTTCACCCCATAGGACTGAGGTCTATCTGTTTCACCCTATAGGACTGAGGTCTATCTGTTTCTCTCTAGAGGACTGAGGTCTATCTGTTTCTCTCTAGAGGACTGAGGACTATCTGTTTCACCCTATAGGACTGAGGTCTATCTGTTTCTCTTCATAGGACTGAGGTCTATCTGTTTCACCCCATAGGACTGAGGTCTATCTGTTTCACTTCATAGGACTGAGGTCTATCTGTTTCACTTCATAGGACAGGTCTATCTGTTTCTCTTCATAGGACTGAGGTCTATCTGTTTCACCCCATAGGACTGAGGTCTATCTGTTTCACCCCATAGGACTGAGGTCTATCTGTTTCACCCCATAGGACTGAGGTCTATCTGTTTCTCTCTAGAGGACTGAGGTCTATCTGTTTCACCCTATAGGACTGAGGTCTATCTGTTTCACCCCATAGGACTGAGGTCTATCTGTTTCTCTTCATAGGACTGAGGTCTATCTGTTTCACCCCATAGGACTGAGGTCTATCTGTTTCTCTCTAGAGGACTGAGGTCTATCTGTTTCTCTTCATAGGACTGAGGTCTATCTGTTTCACCCTATAGGACTGAGGTCTATCTGTTTCACCCCATAGGACTGAGGTCTATCTGTTTCACCCCATAGGACTGAGGTCTATCTGTTTCACCCCATAGGACTGAGGTCTATCTGTTTCACCCCATAGGACTGAGGTCTATCTGTTTCACCCCATAGGACCGAGGTCTATCTGTTTCACCCTATAGGACTGAGGTCTATCTGTTTCACCCCATAGGACTGAGGTCTATCTGTTTCACCCCATAGGACTGAGGTCTATCTGTTTCACCCCATAGGACTGAGGTCTATCTGTTTCACCCTATAGGACTGAGGTCTATCTGTTTCACCCCATAGGACTGAGGTCTATCTGTTTCACCCCATAGGACTGAGGTCTATCTGTTTCACCCCATAGGACTGAGGTCTATCTGTTTCTCTCTAGAGGACTGAGGTCTATCTGTTTCACCCTATAGGACTGAGGTCTATCTGTTTCACCCCATAGGACTGAGGTCTATCTGTTTCACGCCATAGGACTGAGGTCTATCTGTTTCTCTCTCTAGAGGACTGAGGTCTATCTGTTTCTCTCTAGAGGACTGAGGTCTATCTGTTTCACCCTATAGGACTGAGGTCTATCTGTTTCACTCTAGAGGACTGAGGTCTTTCTCCTTTCCCTCTCCTTCTCCACCCTCCCTCTCTCCCTCTCTCCCTCTCTCCCTCTCTCCCTAACTCTCTAACTCCCTCTCTCCCTAACTCTCTAACTCCCTCTCTCCACCTGTGACCCTGTCTGGCCGTGTGTCTCTCCCAGGATTAGGAGGCCTGGTTTGATTTAACCTTTATTTAGCTAGGCAAGTCAGTTAAGAACACATTCTTACTTACGATGACGGCCTACCAAAAGGCAAAATGCCTCCTGCGGGGACCAGAGCTGGGAATAAAAATAAAAACACACATCAAGACAAGAGAGACCTAAGACAACAACATAGCAAGCCAGCAACACATGATAACACAGCATGGTAGCAATACAACATGACAACAACATGGTAGCAACACAACATGGCAGTAGCACAACATGGTAGCATCACAAAACATGGTACAAACATTATTGGGCACAGACAACAGCACAAAGGCCAAGAAGGTAGAGACAACAATACGTCACGCAAAGCAGCCACAACTGTCAGTAAGAGTGTCCACGATTGAGTCTTTGAATTAAGAGATTGAGATAAAACTGTCCAGTTTGAGTGTTTGTTGCAGCTCGTTCCAGTCGCTAGCTGCAGATAACTGAAAAGAGGAGCGACCCAGGGATGTGTGTGCTTTGGGGACCTTTAACAGAATGTGACTGGCAGAACAGGTGTTGTATGTGGAGGATGAGGGCTGCAGTAGATATCTCAGATAGGGGGGAATGAGGCCTAAGGAGGTTTTATAAATAAGCATCAACCAGTGGGACTTGCGACGGGTATACAGAGATTACCAGTTTACAGAGGAGTATAGAGTGCAGTGACATGTCCTACAAGGAGCATTGGTGGCAAATCTGATGGCCGAATGGTAAAGAACATCTAGCCGCTCGAGAGCACCCTTACCTGCCGATCTATAAATTATGCCTCCACAATCTATTATGGGTAGGATGGTCATCTGAATCAGGGTTAGTTTGGCAGCTGGGGAGCAAGGGAGTCTGAAGAGCCCCTGCTGCGCTGTCTCCTGGAGCTTGTTGGTGTGCCTCTCCATGGTAGTACTATCAGACAGGATATGAGATGGGGGTAGCAGAGGGCATGAGGGGTGAGGGCTGGCTACCTACATTAATAAAGCCAGAGGAAAACCTTACCTTTTATCTTTGTGGGATATCAACAGAGGCCAACTAATGAACAAAATATTTTATGTAAACGAACAAGAAATGTATGGAACAGGCCATTTTTTGTCATATACGTACAGTACAGTATTTCTCATTCATATGTACAGTTTGAGTGGGCAGTGTGGACTCCATGTATTTATATGATGATGATTATTGTTATTATATATATAATTGATTCATACATACAGGGAACCCACAGACAAAGCTACTAGAAGCAGAAACGACACCATAATTCTCCCAATGTATCTTTTTATTCAGCAGATAAAAATCCAGTTATTGTGTCTCTCTCCTCTTTCATTATGTCGTCGTTCCCCCGAAAATATAGTTTACCAGGCTACCAATAACTTTACACTGGAAGAAGTTAATCTACGCTGAAGCTAGCCTTAAGAAAAATATAGTTTACTTAACTTAAGTTACTACAACCTACTTTGTGAAAAATTATCATGTGTAAATCTGAAATGTCATAGACATACAAATTGCAAGAAAATATCACTTTGGGGTCATATGTTAACAGAATGTCCAATGTAGTCTATTAAACACAAAAGCAATGTTTCAAGTAAGAATTAGAAAGGTCTGATGCCGAAAAAGAAAGGAAATTATTGCCCACCACCATATTTTATTTTTGCCCCCAAAAAAGTATGGTGTAGTTCCAGTAGTTAGTGACACCACTACAAAACACTACCTAGATTTGAATTTAGTTCAACTACCACCCACCTACTACAAAATGAAGTTAATAAATTACAAGTTGAACTACATGTAATTCACCACTCCCCAACACTGCTCTTCAACATCTGTGGAGGTGTAGGTGTAACGGATGTGAAATGGCTAGCTAGTTAGCTGTGGTGCGCGCTAATAGCGTTTCAATCGGTTACGTCACTCGCTTTGAGACCTTGAAGTTGTGGTTCCCCTTGCTCTGCAAGGACCGCGGCCTTTGTGGAGCGATGGGTAACGATGCTTCGTGGGTGTCAGTTGTTGATGTGTGCAGAGGGTCCCTGGTTCGCGCCCGGGGCGAGGGGACGGACTAAAGTTAAACTGTTACATAGTCAGCACACTGGGCAAAAAACTGGTTGAATCAACATTGTTTCCACATCATTTCAACTCCCAAATGAAATGTGATGATGTTCATTCAACGTGGAAAACTGATTGAATTTGCAAAAAGTAAGAGAATTTAATGACAGGGTGAAATCCTTGGTTGATTCACGTTAGTTGACAACTCAACCAAATGTAAATCGAATACTAGACGTTGAACTGACGTCTGCACCTGGTGGGAAGTGATGACAATGTATTTAATTTCTATAATAGATTATCATTGACTGTGGTTTTGTCCCAAATGGCACTCTATTCCCTACATAGTGCACTACTTTTGATCAGAGCATATGGGCATTGTGAAGACACACCGAGCAGCAAACATTGTGGAGAAAGCTCATGTTAAGAGTCATAGGGAATAATTGAGGAGTATGCAATGACTTGTTGTGTATTTTGAGTATGTGGTGTCGTGTCTTTGGCATCATTAAAGGTGAAGACTGTTATTTTATCAAATAAATTCTCTGTAATTATTATTATGTGATTAAACTAATCATGTAAATGTAATTAACTAGGAAGTCGGGGCACAACGGAAAATCTTCAGATTACAAAGTTATCATTTTAATATCTGATCAATTAGTCTTCTATTAATTAATTATTCTTTACCTCACGTCAGTCTCGTTTCAAGCGTCGTAGAATTCTTGGTTATCTGCACGAACCCAGCCTAAACCATGAATTATCCATACACCAATTGTCTTAATCATTTATTTACTAACTAACTAAATAATCACAGAAATGCATAACAAACAACAGTAGATATTGGTTACTAACAATGATAGGGGAGATCCCCTAGTGGACAAAACCGATATGACGGCTTGGTGGACAAAGGGAAGGGGGTGTGGACTGAGAAAGAGCGGGAAAGACAAAATGGATCACTACACACAGTGGATAATTATATTAATTGAAATGCTAATCCTTTGCATTTGAACGCTCACTCATTTGAGAATAATTGTAATCAATATATTTACGCCCATATGTCGTTGTTGTCTTCTCTGTTGGAATCGTCGGTCTGTCTGCGGGAGAGTCAGTTCACCAGAGAGTCTCTGGTTACTGATGGTGGTGGCTCTATCGGTCACTCCTGATAGTGTCTGTTGTATGGATACGTCAGGCGTCCATTGTTCTTAGAGTAGATGTTTCAGCGGCTGTCGGTATTCGCATCCCAGGTTTACATAACTTCTAGCTGCAGACTAGTAATTACTATCTAAGATTTGCTCTTATTCTGTAGGGATCAATAGTCTCAGAGTTGAACCATTTCCACGTGAAATGGTTTTCTAGTCTTGGTAGTCAAACCTGTGCCACCTCTTAACTATTCGCAATTACAGCTCACACTGTGGGTTTGCTTAGTCTGAAGAGGATTTCCTCAGGAGGGGCTTTTATTCGTAACAGTAGAAGAGGGCGGTTCCATGATGCCAGATCATGTCTGTCCTCACGGGGGCGTGGCCGCTGACTAGACTAAACTTTACAGGGAGTACAATTCTCTCATTCTAAAGGTTAACATCACATTACATCATTTCACAAATAGTTTCATCTTTACTCATTCATTTTATACAAGAATTAGATGCAAACACCATAATTGAGAAATGCACACATTCAGAGATATAGTTATGTGTGTTTCCTGTCCTTCATGATGTCACCAAATGAAACACACTCAACATAACTGGCCCTTAAGTGTCCATGGACTCTTCCCATATTCTCACAAGTGGACATATAGTTTCATTTTCCCATTTTGGGGAAATCCTTTGTTCACTCTGTGGTCTCTCTCTCTACATGAAAAGGGGGAGAGAGTCTCCGCCAGGAATTTACGACCTGAGATAACAGAACCTGGGTGTAGGAGGGAGTGAGAGAGGGGGAAGCCACAATCTACACCCAGAAAGGGCCACGTCATGACAGTGGGATGTTATCTTTGCCACCATCTCTTACGCACGAAGCACGGTCAAGCAGCTTGCTATTCCATCTCCGTTGTCATGGCACAAATAGTCCTCTCTAACAGCACTGAAAATGCATGAGGACAAAACATCATCAAACAAACCTCTCCTCTTCACTTCCTGAACCCATTGAGCAGAGAGAAGAGCCTCTTCAGTCACAGACCTGGTACATAAACCAGGACGGATGGTTATTATCGCCTGGAAAGAAGGTGTGTGTGTGTGTGTGTGTGTGTGTGTGTGTGTGTGTGTGTGTGTGTGTGTGTGTGTGTGTGTGTGTGTGTGTGTGTGTGTGTGTGTGTGTGTGTGTGTGTGTGTGTGTGTGTGTGTGTGTGTGTGTGTGCGTGCGTGCGTGTGTGTGCGCGTGCGTGCGTGCGTGCGTGTCAGGGTCCTCTCTTTGTCCTGGCTAAATGCATTCTCTAGAGTGAGGCAGGGAGAGGACAGATGTGTGGTTTTTCTTCATTATGGTGTCTATCACCGGCGGTCCAGCTCAGGAGCCTCCTACCCCAATCTCTCATATCATGCCCCATGCTGATCTAATCTACCATCAAATGCCGCAGGCACCCCTCCTGTTTGACAACAGTAAGATAATGAATAAGCATTGATAGGTGACTATCTCTATATATCTATTTATAAACTGTGTGGTTCGAGCCCTGAATGCTGATTGGCTGACAGCCGTGGTATATCAGACTGTATACCACGGGTATAACAAAACATGTATTTTGACCGCGATGCGTCGTGCCTAAGAACAGCCCTTAGCCGTGGTATGTTGGCCATATACCACACCCCGTCATGCTTTATTGCTCAAATATCTCTCTCTCTCTCTCTCTCTCTCTCTCTCTCTCTCTCTCTCTCTCTCTCTCTCTCTCTCTCTTTCTCTCTCTCTCTCTCTCTCTCTCTCTCTCTCTCTCTCTCTCTCTCTCTCTCTCTCTCTCTCTCTCTCTCTCTCTATATTAAATTAAATTCAAAGGGCCTTATTGGCATGGGAAACATGTTTACATTGCCAAAGCAAGTGATAATAAACAAAAGTGAAATAAACAATCAGAAATTAACAGTAAACACTACACTCACAAAAGTTTCAAAGGAATAGAGACATTTCAAATGTCATATTATGGCTGTACAGTGTTGTAACAATGTGCAATTAAAAAAGTGAAAAAGTTAAAATAGATATACAGTTGAGTCAGAAGTTTACATACACCTTAGCCAAATACATTTAAACTCAGTTTTTCACCATTCCTGACATTTAATCCTAGTAAAAATTCCCTGTCTTAGGTCAGATAGGATCACCACTTTATTGTAAGAATTTGAAATGTCAGAATAATAGTAGAGAGAATGATTTATTTTAGCTTTTATTTCTTTTATCACATTCCCCGTGGGTCATAAGTTTACATACACTCAATTAGTATTTGGTAGCATTGCCTTTAAATTGTTTAACTTGGGTCAAATGTTTCAGGTAGCCTTCCACAAGCTTCCCACAATAAGTTGGGTGAATTTTGGCCCATTCCTCCTGACAGAGCTGGTGTAACTGAGTTTTCTCTGTTGAGATCATTTCCTTATTCATTTCTAGCCAGATGTAAAATGTTCCTGTTTTGACAAATTTAATAGAATGGGTTAGATCTACTCTATACCAAATTAGCATACCCCCTGAGTCTCTTCCCTGTTTCACACCTGGTAGTTTGGTGGATGGGACTACCAGCTCTGTGTAACCTAGAGGGAAACCAGTGGGTCCGTCTCCTTTATACCATGTTTCTTGTAGGATGACAATGTCTGTATTTCCAATTTATTTGATGAAGTTTGGGTTCCTGCTCTTTAGGCCAAAGGCAGATGACCTCAGACCTTGTATATTCCAGGATGAGATAGTAAAAGCTTTGTGTTACATAGTGTCTAGTGTTGTTTTTGTTTGGTTTAGACCCGGACCATCACAGTAGGTGTGAGCAGAGCATGTTGAGCATCTGATACATACCTCTTCTCTCTCTATCTCTCTATCAACTCAATTTAAAGGGCTTTATTGGTATGGGAAACATATGTTTACATTGCCAAAGCAAGTGAAATAGACAAGAAACAAAAGGGAAATAAATAAGGGAAGCAATATAAAATAACAGTAAACATTGCATTAACATAAGTTTTAAAAGAATATAGACATTTCAAATGTTATTTTATTGGCAACGTTGTAAAAAAGTGCAAATAGTTCAAGTCTGAAAGGGAAAATAAATAAACAAATCTCTCACTCTACCTGTCTGTCTGTCTGTCTGTCTGTCTGTCTGTCTGTCTGTCTGTCTGTCTGTCTGTCTGTCTGTCTGTCTGTCTGTCTGTCTGTCTGTCTGTCTGTCTGTCTGTCTGTCTGTCTGTCTGTCTGTCTGTCTGTCTGTCTGTCTGTCTGTCTGTCTCTCTCTCTCTCTCTCTCTCTCTCTCTCTCTCTCTCTCTCTCTCTCTCTCTCTCTCTCTCTCTCTCTCTCTCTCTCTCTCTGTCTGTCTGTCTGTCTGTCTGTCTGTCTGTCTGTCTGTCTGTCTGTCTGTCTGTCTGTCTGTCTGTCTGTCTGTCTGTCTGTCTGTCTGTCTGTCTGTCTGTCTGTCTGTCTCTGTCTGTCTGTCTCTCTCTGTCTGTCTGTCTCTCTCTCTCTCTCTCTCTCTCTCTCTCTCTCTCTCTCTCTCTCTCTCTCTCTCTCTCTCTCTCTCTCTCTCTCTCTCTCTCTCTCTCTCTCTCTCTCTCTCTCTCGAAGGCCTAGTATGTTGTTGTTGTTATTATTGTGAGTGGGTCTATGAAATGTAGTTGATGACCAGTTGATGACACACACAGCTCAGTGTTAGGAGAGGGAAGACCTGCATGTGCATAAAGCATCTCAGAGTAGGAGTGCCGATCTAGGATCAGTTGTGCCTACTAAATCATAATGAATAGGATGAGGGACCTGATCCTAGATCAACACTCCTACTCTGAGACGCTTTGTGAATAAAGGCCCAGGTCTGCATCTCAAATGGCATCCTATTCCCTAAATAGTGCACTACATTTGACCAGAGCTCATACATAGGGAATAGGGTGCTATTTGGGACGCTGACCTGGTCTGCCATTTGGGATGCACTCCAGAGCTCTTGGTGGGTTTCTGTAGTGGCTCTGGGTGTTAATTCTCTCCACATGATAGGAAACAGAAAAGTATAGGTTACCTTCAGCAAAGTTAAAGTGTTTTTTTCCCACCTCAAGCACATGTGAAGGCTATACTACAGAGGCAGTACTGTGCGTGTGTGTGTGTTTATTATTTATTTATTTGGATCCTCATTAGCTTTTGCAGAGGAAGGAGCAGATACTCTTCCTGGGGTCCACACAAAACACAAAACATGACAAGTAACCAAACACTGGTACACTGATAGACAAGGACTGTTACACAAATGTAAAATACAACAATATACAAACAATACAAAATAACAATTTATAATAATAATACAAACAATACAACAACAAAAAATGGTGTGTGTGTTAGAGTGTGTCTGTGTGTGTGCGCGTGTGTTTGTGTGTGTGTCCTCACAGTCCCCGCTGTTACATGAGATTTTGTTTAATCTTTTTTGAAAGTACTGTTGCTGTATGCTTGAAGATGGAAGAGAGTTCCATGCGATCATGGCTCTGTATAATAATGTGCCGTGAATTCGTTTTTGGACCTGGGGACTGTGAAGAGACCCCTGGTGGCATGTCTTGTGAGTTATGTGTGGGTGTCTGAGCTGTATGTTATTTGATTATGCAGAAAATCTGGAATTTTCATGACAGTAAAAGTTGTCATAAAAACTAGAAGAGAAGCAGTGACGTGGCCCTCTTTGGGTATAGCGAGCGGCTTCCCCCTCTCTCCCTCCAACACCCAGGTTCTGTTATCTCAGGTTGTAAATTCCTGGAGGAGACTCTCTCCTCCTGGCCATGCAGAAAGAGACACATAGAGAGAACAAAGGAACTTCTTCTACATCACAGAACTTGAGACCTGAACAATATCCATGTTTTGGAGAATGTGTAAACGGTCGGTGGAGAAGCCAGCTACGACCCGGTCCGTTTTGTTTCATGTTTGTGACCTCATGAAAGACAATACAGCCACATTACCATAACTCTGTTTATACAGGAGCCTCCGTTATGAGGTTTGCGTTTATTGTATAAAATTAATTAGTAAAGATGAAACTATTTGTGAAATTATGTCATGTGATTTTAAACTGTTAATGTGAGAAAATTGTATTCCCTTTAAAGTTTAACTAAGTCATTGGCCCGCCTCCATGAGCACCGACATGATCTTGTTCATGGGACAGCCCTTTTCTACTGTTACGAATAAAAACCCCACCTGAAGAAATCCTCTTCAGAACAAGCGTACCTCATTCAGCTGAGGGGGCGAAGGTTGAGTAGAGACCACGCGTACCTCATTCAGCTGAGGGGGCGAAGGTTGAGTAGAGACCACGCGTACCTCATTCAGCTGAGGGGGCGAAGGTTGAGTAGAGACCACGCGTACCTCATTCAGCTGAGGGTGCGAAGGTTGAGTAGAGACCACGCGTACCTCGGTCAGCTGAGGGGGCGAAGGTTGAGTAGAGACCACAAAAACCTCAGTATAAGCTAAGGTTGTAATGGTTGTTGAATTCCTAACCAAACCACGTGGAGCATTGGCTACACGGGTGGAAATGGTTCAACTCTGAGACTATCGATCCCGATAGAAAAAGAGCAAATCTTCGATACTAATTACTAGTCTGCAGCTAGAAATGATGTGAACCTGAGATGCGAAGACCGACAACCGCCGACACATCTATTCTATAAGAACATTTCTGAATGGTACTCTGAAGGATCCATTCTAACGACGAAAGACACCAGGGAAGCAGAGAGACACTTGGATGAACACTCCAACAGAAAGACGGACGATTCCAACAGAGATCCCGATGACAAACTGAGCGTAAATATATATTGATCGCAATTATTCCCGAATGAGTGAGCATTCATGTGCAAAGGATTATCATTTCAATTAATATAATTATCAATTGTGTAGTGACTTTTTGTCTTTCCCGCCCTTCTCAGTCCACACCCACTTCCCTTTGTCCACCAAGCCATCATATCGGCTTAGCCCGCCTAGGAAACCTCCCCTATCATTTCCTTGTAACCATATCTACTGTTTGTTTGTTTATGCATTTCTGTGATTATTTAGTTAGTTAGTAAATACATTATTAAGACAATTGGTGTCTGGATGATTCATAGTAAAGGCTGGGTTCGTGCAGATAACCAACAATTTACGACGTTTGGAATGAGACTAACGTGAGGTAAAGAATAATTAATTAATTAGAAGACTAATTGATCAGATATCAAAATATCTGAAGAGTTATATTAGGAAAATTATAACTTTGTAATCTGAAGATTTTCCTTGGTGCCCGACTTTCTAGTTAATTACATTTACATGATTAGTTTAATCACGTAATAATAATTACAGAGAATTGATTTGATAAAATAACAGTCTTCAATTAATGATGCCAAAGACACAGAGTTGTCCTCTGACACCGCCTAGTATATAGATCCTGGATGGCAGGAAGCTTTGCCCCAGTGACGTACTGGGCTGTGCGCACTACCCTCTGTAGCACCTTACGGTCGGCTGACGAGCAGTTGCCATACCAGGTGGTGATGCAACCAGTCGGGATCCTCTCGGCGGTGCAGCTGTATAACTTATTGAGGACCTGGAGACTCATATCAAATCTTTTCAATCTCCTGAGGGGGAAAGGCATCTCTGTGCCTTCTTCACAACTTTCTTGGTCTGTTTGGACCATGATAGTTTGTTGGTGGTGGACAACAAGGAACTTGAAACTCTCAACCCGCTCCACTACAGCGAATGGGGGCATGTTCAGCCCTCCTTTTCCTGTAGTCCATGATCAGTTCCTTTGTCTTGCTCACGTTGAGGGAGAGGTTGTCCTGGTACCACACTGCCAGGTCTCTGACCTCCTCCCTATAGGCTGTATCATCGTTCTCTGTGATTAGGCCTACCACCGTTATGTTGTCAGCAAACTTAATGATGGTGTTGGAGTCGTGCTTGGCCACACAGTCGTGGGTGAACAGGAAGTACAGGAGGGGACTAAGGGGCCCCCGTGTTGAGGATCAGCGTTTCAGATGTGTTGTTGCCTATCCTTAACACAAACACTTTACATGACGAGTTTATATTTTTGTTCAGTGTAAAAATACTACTATATACATCATTACAACTGTAGCAGTGATGAATAAATACATGTCCATTGGGGTGGAGGCAAAGTAAAGACTGTTGAGGGGTGGGGGGGATGACCATAGGGGGGAGCAGCATGACCATTGAGTGGGTGTGGGGACCAGGTTAAATAAAAAACAATAACAAATATTATAAAAAAATGTATAATTGACATATCAACAACTGCAACAGTGATAATGTCGTTGGGGCTGGGGCCGAGTAAAAGTCAGTTGGGGGAGTGGGAATGTTCCTAGGGGGAGCAGCAGGTGAGCTAAGTGACCGTTGATGGGGTGTGGGGGGAACATGTTCCTAGGGGGAGCAGCAGGTAAGCTAAGTGACAGTTGGTGGGGTGTGGGGGGAACATGTTCCTAGGGGGACAGCAGGTAAGCTAAGTGACTGTTGATGGGGTGTGGGGGGAACATGTTCCGAGGGGGAGCAGCAGGTAAGCTAAGTGACTGTTGATGGGGTGTGGGGGGAACATGTCCATAGGGAGAGTAGTGGGGGGAGAGGGGAGCAGGTAGGTGACTAGTTTATCCAGTAGCATACCACCCTGCATCTCACTGCTGGCTTGCCTCTGAAGCTAAGCAGGGTTGGTCCCTGAATGGGACACCAGATGCTGCAGCACCCCCAATTTTTTTTATCCCAATGCCCCAGGGCAGTGATTGGAGACATAGCCCTGTGTAGGGTGCCGTCTTTCAGATGGGACGTTAAACAGGTGTCCCTGACTCTCAGTGGTCACAAAAATTCTGATGGCACTTATCATAAGAGTAGGGGTGTTAAACCTGGTGTCCTGGATAAATTCCCAATCTGGCCTTCATACAATCATGGCCACCTAACTATCCCCAGCTTCCAATTGGCTCATTCATCCTCCTCCTCTCCTCTGTAACTATTCCCCAGGTCATTGATGTAAATGAGAATGTGTTCTCAGTCAACTTACCTGGTAAAATAAAACAAATATTCAGTGTCCATTCTTCCAGTTTTTGCCATGATGCTCCTGCACTGCCCGTGTCTGAGGGATTGAAATTGGGAGAAACAGGGCATGGCTTGGTTGGCTGGGTTCCCCGATGATCTTCTTGGCCTTCCTGAGACACCTGGTGTTGTAGGTGTCCTTTATTAAGGCAGGTACCCAACGGTGCGTTGAGGATGCACGTATCACCCACCCGCGGCGGTGGTGTTGCCATACCAGGCTTTGATGCAGCCCGACAGTATGCTCTCGATGATGCTCCTGTAGAACACTGTGAGGGCCCCTCGGGGACAGGCCGAATTTCTTCGTCTTTTCTTCTTCGGTGTCCGTGTGGTTAGACCATTTCAGCTTCTCCGAGAAACGCAGAGGAAGTTTCCATGGCCGAGCAGCATTTGTTGCAACAGTTTGGGGAAGGCCCTTTCCTGTTTCAGCATGACAATGCCCCCGTGCACAAAGCAAGGTCCATTCAGAAATGGTTTGTCGATATCTGTGTGGAAAAACTTGACTCGCCTGCACAGAGACCTGACCTCAACCCCATTGAACACCTTTGGGATGAATTGGAATGCTGACTGCGAGCCAGGCCTAATCGCCCAACATCAGTGCCCGACTTCACTAATGCTCTTGTGGCTCAATGGAAGCAAGTCCCCGCAGCAATGTTCCAACATTTAGTGGGAAGCCTTCCCAGAAGAGTGGAGGCTGTTATGGCAGCATGCTTTTGATTTTGAAATGAGATGTTCGACTATCAGGTGTCCACATACTTTGGTCATGTAGTGTATTTACGTTTCGAGAAGTTCCAATAGTCACAGCGGGCGTCATCAAAACAATCTTGAAACATAGATTCTGATTGGTCAGACCAATGTTGAACAGTCCGTACCACGGGTACTTCCTGTTTAAGACTCTGCCTACAGGAGGGCAGAAGCAAAATGGAGGCATGATCAAATTTGACGAAAGGAGAGCGGGGGAGGGCCTTGTAGCCGTCCCGGAAGGGGGAGTAGCAATGGTCAAGAGTGCTCAATGAGTGAGTAGCACAAGAGATATGTTGATAAAACTTTGATAATGTTTTCCTTAGATTTCCTTTATTAAAGTCCCAAGCTACAAAAAATGCGACCTCAGGATATGTAGTTTCCAACTTGCACAAAGTTCACTGTAGTTACTTGAGAGCCGTCGTGGTGTCTGGTTGGTTGGGGGGGGGGGGAATATGAACCAGACTTCCCCCCCAGAATTGCCCCAAAAATTATAATAATTCCGAAAATGTCGGAAACATTAACTTGCTTGACCATGCGGTTGGTCATGCAACTGTCTGTTACTGTACATGCAATATGCTTTGTGGACTTCACTGGACAGAGGTTGCTATCCAGTTTTGTGATAACACAAAGGTGTGGTTTAATTTATTCTGCCACTGTATTCTTGTTGTCTCAACCTTTAGGCCTATATATCACGGTCGCATGGCATATGAACTAAAATAGAGCAAACAACGCAATCATCACAACATATAGGTTGTAATATGGCATTTTTTGTGGCTTGGCTTCCCCAGTGATTTTACTCACGCACCGCCACTGGAAACATACACCTCCACATGTATTTTTCCCGGCGGCTGAATGGACGGGGACAGTACATCTGGAGAGAACCATGATTCCATAAAATAGAGTATGTTACAATCCCTGATGTCTCTCTGTAAGGAGATCCTCGCCCTGAGCTCATCTATTTTATTGTCCAGGGACTTAACGTTAGTGAGTAATATACTCGGAAGTGCTGGATGGTATGCACGTCACCTGATTAAGAGCCACTCCTTGTTCCTCTTCTCCCCGGCGACAGCGACATGAAGCTGTATTTAGGATGGATGGAAATGCCTCTGGGAATTCAAACAAAGGATCCAATTCAGGTCATTCAAATTTCTGTTCAAAATTCTAGTGAATGACCGTCGATCTAATATCCAAAAGCTATTTAGGTAATAATGCAAGAAACATTCTGAGCAAATCATGTAAGAAATAACACAAAAAAACAAAATACTGCAAAGTTGGCTAAGAGGTAGAAACTGGGCGATCCTGTCTGTCGGTGCCATCTTGTATTACCTGCTTCGCCAAGCAGCAGCTCTTCAGTCTTTAGTATCCCGGGACTGATAGTAGCGGTCCAGGGACTGATAGTAGCGGTCCCAGGGACTGATAGTAGCGGTCCCAGGGACTGATAGTAGCGGTCCCAGGGACTGATAGTAGCGGTTCCAGGGACTGATAGTAGCGGTCCAGGGACTGATAGTAGCGGTCCCAGGGACTGATAGTAGCGGTCCCAGGGACTGATAGTAGCGGTCCCAGGGACTGATAGTAGCGGTTCCAGGGACTGATAGTAGCGGTCCCAGGGACTGATAGTAGCGGTCCCAGGGACTGATAGTAGCGGTCCCAGGGACTGATAGTAGCGGTCCCAGGGACTGATAGTAGCGGTCCCAGGGACTGATAGTAGCGGTCCCAGGGACTGATAGTAGCGGTCCCAGGGACTGATAGTAGCGGTCCCAGGGACTGATAGTAGCGGTCCAGGGACTGATAGTAGCGGTCCCAGGGACTGATAGTAGCGGTCCAGGGACTGATAGTAGCGGTCCCAGGGACTGATAGTAGCGGTCCCAGGGACTGATAGTAGCGGTCCCAGGGACTTATAGTAGCGGTCCCAGGGACTGATAGTAGCGGTCCAGGGACTGAGGCTAACCGCATAGTGGGATCCAAATTAAACAGGTCGGCTAGTAAACACATTTTTTTCATTAAAAACTTTTTTTTTAACTTTAAAAAACAACAAACCAAGCTCTCTCTCGTTCCGCGTTCAGCATGCGTCGCACTTTGATGACCTTGTGTGTGTGTCACAGGAGGTTGGTGGCACCTTAATTGGGGTGGACGGGCTCGTGGTAATAGCTGAAGCGGAATAAGTGGAATGTTATCAACTACATCAAATACATGGTATTATGAGCCGTCCTCCCCTAAACAGCCTCCACTGGTGTGTGTGTGTGTGTGTGTGTGTGTGTGTGTGTGTGTGTGTGTGTGTGTGTGTGTGTGTGTGTGTGTGTGTGTGTGTGTGTGTGTGTGTGTGTGTGTGTGTGTGTGTGTGTGTGTGAGAGAGAGAGAGAGAGAGAGAGAACATGCATGTCCGCGTTTCAGTGAACAAGAGCATAACGTGTGTGTATAGCTGTATGCCCGTATCTGTATGTTTGCATTGTTCTTCCTCCCTTCTCTCTAAAATAACATTCATCTTGCCAGATAAAATAATATATCTCTAAATCAAGCAGGTACAGAATGTAGCTCTAATATTCCACAGTGGCACACTGTGACCCCCTGCAATGTCAGCCTGTCACACACATACCCGCAAACACAGACTACGCTGCTGCCGATGGGAGATAATTGGCTGTGTTCTGCTTTCTGAGTGCGTGGGTGTCCTTCACTCACGCGTCACGTCACACATGTCAGGTTAACCTCTGCCAAGGGAGAGAGAGAGAGAGAAGGGAAGGGATGGTGGGGGGGATGGAAAGAATGAGAGATGTAGGAGGGGGAGAGAAAGAAAGAAATAAAGAAAGAAAGAAAGGGAGAGAGAGAGAAAGAGAAAGAGAGAGAGAGAGAAAGAAAATGAGAGAGAGAAAGACGAGAGAGAAAGAAAGGGAGAGAGAGTGGTAAGAAAGAGAAGAGAGAGAGGAAGAAAAAAGAAAGAAAGAAAGAGAGAGAGAGAGAGAGAGAGAGAGAGAGAGAGAGAGAGAGAGAGAGAGAGAGAGAGAGAGAGAGAGAAAGAAAGAAAGAAAGAAATGACATTGAACTCAGAACTTGGACCTGCTCAACAATAAAAATATGATGAATCATTTGTTTTGTCTCTGATGATTATGCCACTCGATATGCAACAATCTGTATGTATTTATGCATAGCCAGTTCACAACGATTGTTCCCATTGCTACCATTCAACCATCCCATTGCTACCATTCAATCACAATTTGTTACAGAGCCAGGCAGTGGCTTTGAGGAAAAAAGCTAATGAAAGCAAGGAAACACACCTGAGATGGTAATTCTGTGGCTGTCTGAGAGATCTCAAACCAGATGAGAGTTGTGATGTGGAGAATACCACCATCTATGGGTGGTAGTTAGTCAAAACCAGATCATTCAACTGAATCTGTATAAGATGCATCTACTATATAATAAGGTCCTTATCAGCAGTTACCTGTGTAGGTTCGGCCCTAATGTATGGGCTCTCTGTCAACTTGGGCCGCATGGCAAATGGCCCGGGAACACAAAGGACAATGCTTTAAGGGTCAGTACGCCCTTCCCCCCTTTGAGCGGCCAAAATGTATCTCTCAAGTTCCAAGTTTTAATGTCACATGCACAAGTATACTGATATGCATTTCTTGCAAACTCAGAACCCAACAATGCAACAATAACAGTGTAATACTAGAAAAAGCACAGTAGAAATAAGAAGAAATATGAAGAACACAAGTAAGTAAGTAACATACTATATACAGGGTCAATTCCAATACCATATTTACAATGTACAGGGATACTGGAGTGATGGAGGTAGATATGTACGTATATAGGTACGGTTACTAGGCAACAATATCTGTTACAGTATCCAGAGGAATGTGAATAACACTAAAGCATGTCTGGTATCTATCTAAAACTTTTATGCCATCTACACTGAACAAAAATATAAACGCAACATTTAAAGTGTTGGTTACATTTTTCATGAGCTGAAATAAAAGATCCAAGACATTTTCCACATGCACAAAAATCTTATTGCTCTTAAAGTTTGTGCACAAATTTGTTTACATCCCTGTTAATGAGCATTTCTCTCTTGCCAAGATAATCCATTGATCATAAGTTATCATATTAAAAACTGCTCAAATTTGAATTATAAAATTGCTGTATCTCCTCTCTGCTCCATGGCAAAATGTGTAGACTTTACATTATGTGTGGGGGGGGCTCGCAGACCCATGAGCCACTGGGGCCCCTCATGATGAGTGCTGTTTTTTTGTGGCCCCCACCCCCATCAAAATTGACAATTCCTGCTCTAGGACAATAGACAGTCTAACTCTAGGCCCTGTCTGTAACTAGTGTCTTTCTCCAGAGACCCCTCTTGAACAGGGCATGTCTTGCTTGCTTGCGTGTGTCCCTCCTTATTGCTTCCCAGAAATAGACCACTCAGAAAGACATTCTGCTTTGAATTGCAAATGCTTCTGATTGGCTAGTGAGTGTTTGCTCTGCACAGATTTGGGGAGTAACAGATTACATGTAAGGGATTACAAAAAATTGTAACAGTAATCGGTTATGTTACCAGCAAAAATATTGTAATCAGATTACAGATACAGTACTTTTGAAAAACTTTGACACTTCTCTGTTTTCTCAATGACATTCAAATCAGCATTGAAAAAGACGCAAGTTTAAATTTGTTCAACGTGAGCGAGTCTGACCATAAATCAGCTTGTAACGTCCTGACCAGAGTTATTATGTGTTTTGCTTGTTTAGTGTTGGTCAGGACGTGAGCTGGGTGGGAATTCTATGTTGTGTGTCTAGTTTGTCTGTTTCTATGTCCAGCCTAATATGGTTCTCAATCAGAGGCAGATGGTAATCGTTGTCCCTGATTGAGAATCATATATAGGAGGCTTGTTTTGTGTTGGGATTTTGTGGGTGTTTGTTTCCTGTCTCTGTGGTTGTCTGCACCAGATAGGTCTGTCTCGGTTTTTGCACATTTTGTTATTTTGTATGTTGTTTGTAGTGTTTCACTTGTTCTTTTATTAAACATGTTGAACACTAGCCGCGCTGCACTTTGGTCCTCTCCTTCACCTATGGAAGAAAGCCGTTACACAGCTACCAATATGATGACACAACAAATGTTTTGATGGATCGCGGGAAAAGAGCAGGAATAGGCTTTTGTAGGCTACAGTCCAAGCTATGTCTTCCAATGGTGCGACTGCTGTCAGCATTCAAAGATTATCCAACTTGAATAAACGCTTGGAGGTAAGGATGACAGCAGTGGTGTAGTCTACGGCGATATGGACATCACTTATTATTGATATCTACATAGTGCATTGATGTGAATCACACTGCTGCTCTCTCATTTAGCTATTTGCACATTACGGATTGTGGTTGTTGTGGATGGCTGTTCACAAATTTAAATGTGTATTTCAACCCAATAATGGTTGAATTCAAGAAATTTAAGCTGCCTATCAATCATTGTTTTTGAAACCAGTGGACAGCTAGTGAAAAATTTGCTCTTACAACAGATGCATAGTGCGGATCCCAGCCTATGGAATAAAAGTAGGACTTTTATTACTCAATCTATTTCATGCTGATAAAATAAAATGCATCCATAGGCCTAATGGACACATGCTCAAAACTCACACACTTTTGATAGACTTAAAGGGGCAATCTGTAGTTGCTACATCCATTTTTGGACTTATAAATTATATATACAGTACCAGTCAAACGTTTGGACACCTACTCATTCAAAGTTTTTTCTTTATTTTAATATTTTCAAAATTGGAGAGTAATAGTGAAGACAGCTGATAAGGGAATTTATATGTTTAAAGTAATGACTAAAGGATTCCACCCTGAAATCATATAATTGTATGAAATGTGTTAGTAGTCATAATTCCATAATATGTGTGACTGGACCATGGTGTTGTGTAGTGGTGTGAGAGTTGAGAGAACAAAGGACAACAGAAAAGAGGCTCCTTCCAAGGTCCCTCTTATCTGGGGAGGAAAGGAACGGCGAGAAATTGCCAAGGCTGGTAGAAAAGTGATAAACCTGTCTCTCTCTGTGTGTGTGTGTGTGTGTGTGTGTGTGTGTGTGTGTGTGTGTGTAGGGGGTTATAAAGACTGTTCAAATTTTGGTAGACTTTAGAACGTTCTCTGAATAAAGCTTACGAACCTTTTGCAGAAGCTGAGTCTTTGCCTAATTATTATTAAACCCAGGGTCTTACAAACCTCGGGGATTGGTCAAAGCTTAAATAATTGTTTAGTTATCATCATTGGGATTGAAAATTCTCGTGACAACAGCAAAACTATGAAATAACATATGGAATCATGTAGTGACCAAAAAAGTGTTAAACAAATCAAAATATGTTATATTTAAGATTCTTCAAAGTAGCCACCATTTGCCTTGATGACAGCTTTACTCTGTGTGTGTGTGTTTGGACCAGGAAGTCCTTAGGGATGTGGACATCGAGGAACTTGAAGCTCTTGAAGCTCTCGACCCGCTCCACTACAGCCCCATCGATGTGAATGGGGTGCGTGTTCAGCCCTCCGTTTCCTGTAGTCCACGATAATCTCCTTTGTTTTGCTGACGTTGAGGGAGAGGTTCTTGTCCTGACACCGCAGGTCTATGACCTCCTCCCTATAGGCTATCTCATCGTCATCGGTGATCAGGCCTACCACCGTCTTGTCGTCGGCAAACTTAATGATGGTGTTGATGGTTGTGTGCGGCCACGCAGTCGGAGGGGATTAAGCACGCACGCCTGAATGGCCCCCGTGTTGAGGGTCAGCGTGGCAGATGTGTTGTTGCATTCCCTCACCACCTGGCGGCGGCCCTTCAGGAAGTCCAGGATCCAGTTGCAGAGGGAGGCGTTTAGTCCCAGGGTCCCCAGCTTAGTGATGAGCTTGGAGGGGTCAATGGTGTTGAACGCTGAGCTGTAGTCAATGAACAGCATTCTCACATAGGTGTTCCTTTTGTCCAGGTGGGAAAGGGCAGTGTGGAGTGCAGTAGAGATTGCGTCATCTGTGGAACTGTTGGGAAGGTATGCGAATTGGAGTCCAGGGTGTGTGGAATGATGGTGTTGATGTGAGCCATGACCAGTCTTTCAAAGCAGTTCGTGGCTGCAGATATAAGTGCTACGGGGCGATAGTCATTTTGACTGGTTAACTTGGCGTTCTTTGGCACAGGGACTATGGTGGTCTGCTTAAAACATGTTGGTATTACAGACTCGTACAGGGAGAGATAGAAAATGTCAGTGAAGACACTTGCCAGTGGGTCAGCGCATGCTCGCAGTTCACATACTGGTAATCCGTCTGGCCCTGCGCCCTTGTGAATGTTGACCTGTCTAAAGGTCTTACTCACATTGGCTGCTGAGAGAGCGATCACACAGTCTTCCGGAACAGCTGGTGCTCTCATGCATGTTTCAGTGTTATTTGCCATCGAAGCGAGCATAGAAGTAGTTTAGCTCGTCTGGTAGGCTTGTGTCACTGGGCAGCTCTCGGCTGTGTTTCCCTGTGTAGTCTGTAATGGTTTGCAAGCCCTGCCACATCCGACGAGTGTCAGAGCCGGTGTAGTACGATTCGATCTTAGTCTTGTATTGACGCTTTGCCTGTTTGATGGTTCATCGGAGGGCATAGCGGGATTTCTTATAAGCTTCCGGGTTAGAGTCCCGCTCCTTGAAAGCGGCAGCTCTAGCCTTTAGCTCAGTGCGGATGCTGCCTGCAATCCATGGCTTCTGGTTGGGGTATGTACTTATGGTCACTGTGGGGACGACGTCGTCGATGCACTTTTTGATGAAGCCAATGACTGATGTGGAGTACTCCTCAATGCCATCGGAGGAATCCCGGAACATATTCCAGTCTGTGCTAGCAGAACAGTCCTGTAGCTTAGCATGTTTTAAGCAGACCACCATAGTTCCTGTCCCCAAGAACACTAAGGTAACCTGCCTAAATGACTACCGACTCGTAGCACTCACGTCTGTTGCCATGAAGTGCTTTGAAAGGCTGGTCATGGCTCGCATCAACACCATCATTCCAGAAACCCTAGACCCACTCCAATTTGCATACCGCCCCAACAGATCCACAGATGATGCCATCTCTATTGCACTCCACACTGCCCTTTCCCACCTAGACAAAAGGAACACCTACATGAGAATGCTGTTCATTGACTACAGCTCCACGTTCAACACCATAGTGAACTCAAAGCTCAACACTAAGCTAAGGACCCTGGGACTAAACACCTCCCTCTGCAACTGGATCCTGGACTTCCTGAAGGGCCGCCACCAGGTGGTTAGGGTAGGTAACAACACATCTGCCACGCTGATCCTCAACACGGGGGCCCCTCAGGGGTGCATTTTCAGTCCCCTCCTGTACTCCCTGTTCACTCATGACTGCACGGCCAGGCACGACTCCAACACCATCATTAAATTTGCCGATGACACAACAGTGCTAGGCCTGATCATCGACAACGACGAGACAGCCTATAAAGAGGAGGTCAGAGACTTGGCCATGTGGTGCAAGGACAACAACCTCTCCCTCAACGTGATCAAGACAAAGGAGATGATTGTGGACTACAGGAAAAAGAGGACGTAGCACGCCCCCATTCACATCGACAGGGCTGTAGTGGAGCAGGTTGAGAGCTTCAAGTTCCTTGAAGTTCACATCACCAACAAACTAACATGGTGCAAGCACACCAAGGCAGTCGTGAAGAAGGCACAAAAAAAACTGTCAGGAGACTGAAAAAATGTGGGATGGGTCCTCAGATCCTCTTAAGGTTCTACAGCTGCACCATCGAGAGCATCCGGACTGGTTGCATCACTGCCTGGTATGGCAACTGCTCAGCCTCCGACCGCAAGGCACTACAGAAGGCAGTGCGAACGGCCCAGTACATCACCGGGGCAAAGCTTCCTGCCATCTAGGACCTCTATACCAGGCGGTGTCAGAATGCCCTAAAAATTGTCAAAGACTCCAGCCAGCCTAGTCATAGACTGTTCTCTCTGCTACCGCAAGGCAAGCGGTACCGGAGCGCCAAGTCTAGGTCCAAGAGGCTTCTCAACAGCTTCTACCCCCAACCCATAAGACTCCTGAACATCTAGTCAAATGGCTACCCAGACTATTTGCATTGGCCCACCATCCTTCCCCTCTTTACACCACTGCTACTCTCTGTTGTCATCTATGCATATTCACTTTAATAACTCTACCTACATGTACATATTACCTCAACTAACCGGTGCCCCCGCACATTGACTCTGTATCGGTACCCCCTGTATATAGTCTCGCTATTGTTATTTTACTTCTGCTCTTTAATTACTTGTTACTTTTATCTCGTATCCTTATTTTTTTAACTGCATTGTTGGTTAGAGGCTCGTAAGTAAGTTTTTCACTGTAAGGTCTACACCTGTTGTATTCGTTGCATGTGACTAATACAATTTGATTGGATTCAAACAGCTTTTATCCAGTGGGTTTCAACTTTTAGGAAACGTTCTGTTAATGTAATGAAATACCAAAGAAAATAACATTTCTTTGTCAAGTTCCCTAGATGTGTTGAGAATGTTCCAATGCCAAGCAACTATCCTGCACTTTTCCCAGAAAGTTGTGGGAGGGTTGTATGTAAAATATCCATAGGACAACCACGCTTTCACCAAGCTCTAAGAAACATATGGCTCTCAGAACGTTATGTGCTAGCTGGGATACTTTAAAGAAGTGCTTCAGTTCGTACCTCCTTGGAGAATTATGACTGTGAGTCACGAAAGTACTGTGTCATTAAATACCAACAACAACAACAACAAATATTTTCATTCCTCAGACCTCATTATTTTCCACTGCCCTTAGGGGAAATGTGTCCTGAATTTCAATGAGAGCACTTAATACAACTTCTGAACATTTACTTTGACACATTGATACAAGATAATTTCTTGGAAAAGTTACATAAAAATGTAATTCAAAGTTGTATGAATGGATGTTGGAACCAACCAGTCCTGGAAACATCAACAGCACCAGGAGAAACCTATCTGATCCTATGAAGAGCAACAGGCCCAATACAACCAGATACCATTGCCAATCAATCCCACACAGCACTTCATAGAGAATACTTCATTTTTCACACGCACTCGTTCAATGGTTTTGAATACACTATGAATGCGTCCAAAAAATGGCATCCTATTCCCTATGTAGTGCCCTACTTTTGATCAGAGCCCTATGTGCCCTGGTAAAAAGCAGTGCACTATAAAGGGAATATGGTGCCATGTAGGATACAAGACCATGATTTCTCCCTAACCAATCTCCCTCATGTACTATATATAGGCAAGGGAACGTGTCAGTGTGCTGATAAGGAGAGGAGGACGTGTGTGCTTGCAGTGAAAAGCCAACTGACATTTACTCCTGAGGTGCTGACCTGTTGCACCCTCAACAACTACTGTGATTATTATTATTTGACCATGCTGGTCATTTATGAACATTTGAACATCTTGGCCATGTTCTGTTATAATCTCCACTCGGCACAGCCAGAAAAGGACTGGCCAGCCATCATAGCCTGGTTCCTCTCTAGGTTTCTTCCTAGGTTTTGGCCTTTCTAGGGAGTTTTTCCTAGCCACCGTGCTTCTACACCTGCATTGCTTGCTGTTTGGGGTTTTAGGCTGGGTTTCTGTATAGCACTTCGAGATATCAGCTGATCTAAGAAGGGCTATATAAATACATTTGATTTGATTTGATACTGACAACACAGTAGAGTTTTTATTAACCGTGTACAAGCAATTTTTAGATCTGTGTTGAAACATACAGTATTTACATAGTAGAACAGCAATGATCAAACGGTCAAATACATTCACAGAACTTCTGATAATTTTCTTGCCTTAGTACCTGACCTAAATATCTTAGATCACCATTTGAAAAACTTTTAATACAAATGTCATCAGTGAAAACAAAATCCACTGTTTATTGTTTTATTTACAGAATATGAACCCATTGTTTTCATCAGGAGAGAAGTGTGTGATAGTGTTCACTGTTTCAGCCAATCACAAAACACTACGGCACCAAATTCACCCTATCAGTGTCATAATAATAATACCAATAATAATGCCATGTACAATATAGGAAAAGATGTAGGCAGATATAATTTGTATGATTATTTACAATATTGCGGACATAAAGAGAATGAAGTAGGGTTACTCCGAAATCATCATCTCCAACATGTGACCTTCCATTCTGGAGTTTTGCTTTGGTGTGGATTGAGGCCTATACATTCATGTCAGTTGTATTTCCCTTCCCTGTTCCTATTGTGGATTGTGTTTCTGTGCCTCAATGGAAAGTGTACAGAACTATGAGCAAACCAGCCTATGTATTGAATACATGGAATTGGATTGTCATTATTCCGATGAATCAGTCCTACACACAGTGTTTATTATTATCATTTTTTATCAAGAATAATACTTGATGTGTATGAAATTGTTTGGTGAAATATGCATAAAAGGAGTGTAATTCTGCCACTTTGGATAGTTGTACCTCCAATTTTGATCATCATCCTTTAGGGACTGTAAAGAAAATGTCTTTATCTACTGTGATTTTTTTAAAGAGAGACTAATTTACTGTTTTGTCTGCTTGGACTCAAGGGATAAGTATGGTTGCGTTAGTCTTTTCGCAGGCAGTTGTGTTCTTTTGATGAATGTATTTATGTTTTGAGGAGGCAACTACATTTTGAAAACGCATTTACTATTTTGCCAAAGGCCACAGAGTTCTGTGTCTTGTGGACTCTGTTTTTGAAAATCGACAACATTGTTCCAAAACATGCTTATAATGCGATTGAGTAAACTGTAAGGTGAGTGATCATATGGAAATTCAAGTATGTGTTGCATACCTTAGGTAGGTTGAAGTTACGTCTCCCCTCAAGATGGCGTTCTTACACAAGTAGATAAGGAGTGAAGGATTTGAGTGAGTGTGTGTGTGTGTGTGCGTGTGTGTGCGTGCCTGTGTGTGTCAGTGGAGGCTGCTGAGGGGAGGACGGCTCATAATAATGGCTGGAACGAGTAAATGGAATGGCATCACATGGAAACCATGTTTTTTAAGTGTTTGATGCCATTCCACTTACTCCATTCCAGCCATAAATATGAGCTGTCCTCCCCTTAGCAGCCTCTACTGTGTGTGTGCGTGCGTGCGTGCGTGCGTGCGTGCGTGCGTGCGTGCGTGCGTGCGTGCGTGCGTGCGTGCGTGCGTGCGTGCGTGCGTGCACTACCGTGCTCTACATGGGTTTGGTGCTAAATTTAGTGCACAAGTGTTTCAGGACAACATTGGGGACAATCTAAGAGACAAGTTACATTACGCTCATCGACTTTGGTTGGAATCTGTCACTGTCTATTTGGGGTGACAGTCAAAACAACTTCAGAGAAACCACACACGTACACACATGAACATGAAGCTAGGGATTGGCGTTACGGTAAGGCTTAAGAGGGTTTCTGTTCGTGCTGGTATCAAACCTTGGGTAGCACGGGCCGCAACTTCCTGCTCTGCATATTGCAAGTCAAGTCAGTCTGGTCTGGAGAGGGTGGGAGAACATTGGCCGGTTATTTCCCCCGGGGGATGTGACATAGTATTCATGTTATGGCATGCTAGTGCTCTGGATGGTCATACGTTGTGGGAAAGGAGTGGAGGTGTGTGCATGTGGATTTTGAATGTGTGGGATATATTTATAGTGCTTTTGTTCAATAGGAGGTTCGGGGGTGGGTCTGTTGTAAGACTAAGATTACGAAGTCCCTCAGCTTGGGGTTTCTGCGGTAGGAGGATATAGGTCTGAAGCAGTGGAGGCTGCTGAGGGGATCGTAATAATGGCTGGAATGGAGTTTAATGGCTGGAATGGAGTTTAATGGCTGAAATGGAGTTTAATGGCTGAAATGGAGTTTAATAGCTGGAATGGAGTTTAATGGCTGGAATGGAGTTTAATGGCTGGAATGGAGTGAATGGAATGATATCAAACCCATGAAAACCATGTTTTTACTCCATTCCATTTACTCCATTCCAGACATCATTATGATCCGTTGTCCCCTCAGCAGCTCCCATTGGTCTGAAGTCCTGGATTAGGGGGAATGTGTGTCGTGTGTGTGTTGTGTTGTGTGGTGTGTGTTGTGTGTGTGTGTGGGTGTATGTTGTGTGTGTGTTGTGTGTGTGTGTTGTGTGTGGGTGAATGCAGCTTTGAGTTTGGAGTTAGTTTGTGTCTGAGAAGGTGCTGATGAGGGTTATAATCTGGAGTTCTGTCTATGTTGGGAGGATGGGGACAGGGGGTCTGGGAAAGGTCTGAGGGGGGAGGACAGTGGTGGGAGAAGGACCCGGATCAGGGAAAGGGTTAAGATTGGGTGTAAACTCTAACACAAGTCTCTGTCCTGCTGCACCCTCTTAATCTCAGATAGAGGGCTAGGGTTAGGGTTAGGGTTGAACTGGGATGTGGACATGAAGCTAGGGTTAGGGTACGGGTTGAACTGGGATGTGGACATGAAGCTAGGGTTAGGGTAAGGGTTGAACTGGGATGTGGACATGAAGCTAGGGTTAGGGTTAGGGTACGGGTTGAACTGGGATGTGGACATGAAGCTAGGGTTAGGGTTAGGGTTAGGGTTGAACTGGGATGTGGACATGAAGCTAGGGTTAGGGTTAGGGTTGAACTGGGATGTGGACATGAAGCTAGGGTTAGGGTACGGGTTGAACTGGGATGTGGACATGAAGCTAGGGTTATGTGTAGGGTAAGGGTTGAACTGGGATGTGGACATGAAGCTAGGGTTAGGGTACGGGTTGAACTGGGATGTGGACATGAAGCTAGGGTTAGGGTTAGGGTACGGGTTGAACTGGGATGTGGACATGAAGCTAGGGTTAGGGTTAGGGTTGAACCGGGGTGTGGACTTAAACCCTAGGCCTCTCCATAGCTTCAAGGTTTGCCTCCTGGGGGTTGGGATGCCAAATGGAGGCTCTGACTGACTGTACAGTAGTATTTAAAGACTCAGTGTCATCTTTCTGAAAAGTTGCCATCAGTGTGGGGGGGGGGGGGGGGGGGGGTTCTCTGGCATTGTAGCCTAAATGTAAGATGGTGTAAACCTGGAGTAGAGTCGTACAATACACACATATGAAATCTGGAAAGTCTGTTTTTCAGCGTTTGTTATAACAGTAATGCACAAACGATGCATAACATACACACACACAGGATCTATTTACACCCAGAATACCACCTGTTTCTTTCTCATTCATACAGAAAAACAGTGTGACACCTGTTGGCTGATGAATGACTCATTAGACTGTGTTATCAGACAACATCTGGTAAGGCCAGTCGTGGTTTATGATACATGTAAAGTGAGCATGTTCTGGTCATGTTTTCTTTCATATAAATTCCAGCTTTCTTGCATCTGTCAAAGAGCAGTGATTATGGAACAAAGTATTGAATTGGCTACAGAGTGAGAGAAATGAATTGAGAAAGAGAGAAGGAGAGATGGCGAACAGCATATTAGGAAAGAAGGAGGGCAAAGAGATCAAAAAAGAGAGAAGGAGGGAGGAGATATTCGAGAAAGAGGGGGAGACGGGGAAACAGAGAGAGAAAGAGAGGAGGAAGGAGAGATCGGGAAAGAGAGGGGGACGGGGAAACCGAGAGAGAAATATTGACTCCTTCTGGGAAAGGAGAGAAACAGGGCGACGCCTTTCCAATAACTATAAACCCTCTGTGCTGGAAATAGACAGAACGAATGAATGAATGAGTGTGTTCTGCTCCTCTTGTTTACAGACGGAGGGATGGAGGTGATCCCTCTCGCTCTCCTTTCAATGACGTAATCTGTCTTCCTT